>NW_017670862.1:305234-338917 GCF_001879085.1 Nicotiana attenuata
ATATATATATATATATATATATATATATAATGTTGCGGTGTGCAGCCCGATCCATAACTATCCTCACAATCCAGCCCTCGGCCTCACTCACTCATCAGCCTCAAGAGCCACTCGGGCATCCCAGTGCAAACTCAGGGAACTCAGCCCAAAACACGTTCATAAATATTAAAATCAAGTGATGAACAAGATTTAACAATATACAGGTATAAACCATGACTGAGGATAAAGCTTTCTATCAAAACAATGTAAGGATAATAATAAAATACCCCTAGGGGTCCAAACAGTACGGCACAAGGCCCTAAACATGGCATTCTGCCCCAGTTAACAGAATTATTTCTAAAACACATAGATATCATATAGAGTTTATCAAAATATGCAACTCTACAGTTGCCACGGGACGGACCAAGTCACTATCCCTACAGGTGTACGCCCACACGCCCGTCACCTAGAATCCGCATCACCTCATTTATCAAAATAGTACGAAATTTCGGGGTTTCATACCCTCAGGTCTAGATTTACTATAGTTACTTACCTCGAGCCGGACGAAAATCTACTCCGCAATGCCTTGCTTCTCGATTCGGCCTTAGATCACCCCAAATCTATCTAAAATCTGAATCATATCATCAATACATGCCACAGGAACGAAGCCCACGCGAAAATTATCAAATTAAACCAAAATTCCCGAAATTGGCCAAACCCCCCGCCTCCAAGGCCCACATCAGAATTCGATAAAATTCACATCACTAGAATCCTTATCCTCTCAGGAGTCTGTACATACCAAAATCATCAAAATCGGATCTCAAATGGCCCCTAAAATCCCCAATTTAAAAATTTCAAGCCCTAATCTCCCAATTTCTCCCCTAATTTTCTCACTAAAACCATGATTAAACAATGGAATAATTGCCATAAACACAAGATACAAGTCCCAAGTAGCATACCTCATTGAAAACACTTGATTTCCCCTTTCAAATCACAGCTCCCAAGCTCCAACTTGTTCAAAAATGGTGCAGAAAATGGCTGAAATTCGCGAAGTGAGGCTTATAGTTTCTGCCCAGCGATTTCCGCATCTGCGGTCTCCAAGTCGCTTCTGCGATGCGGCATCTGCGGAAAAGCCATCGCAGGTGCGGTTTTTCACTTAAATTCTTAAAATCCTGCTTCTGCGGTCCACAACTGCATCTGCGGTCTCGCATGTGCGGTCCTTTGTGCGCACCTGCGGAATTTTCCTCAGCTTCCAATCCTCCGCATCTACGGCCTTGCTCACGCACCTGTGGCCTCGCACCTGCGGTCCCCAATCCGTAGGTGCGGATATGACAGAAGCAGCAGTTTCAGTTGCTCATAACCAAGTCCAATCTTTCCGTTAACCATCCAAATCCATCCTGAGGCCCTCGGGACCTCAACCAAACATAGCCGTAAGTCACATATCACCATTCAAACTTATTCCAACCTTCGGAACACTCAAAACAACATCAAAACACCAAATGACCCTCGGATTCAAGCCTAAGGATTTCGAAACTTCCGAATTCCGCAAACGATGTAAAAACCTATCAAACCTTATCCGAATGACCTGAAATTTTGCACACACAACACAAATGACACAACGGACCTACTCCAATTTCCGGAATTCCTGACCTGGATATCAAGATTTTCACTGCCGACCAGAAAACGCCAAAATCCTAATTTTGCCAATTCAAGCCTAAATCTACCACTGACCTCCAAATTACATTCCAAACACGCTCCTAAGTCCCAAATCACCTAACGAAGCTATCTGAACCATAAAAACCCAATTCCGAGATCATTTACCCAGCAGTCAACTTTCGGTTGACTTTTCCATGACTAAAGAGTATGATAGAGTCAATTGGCACTTTTTGGTAGTTGTTTTGAGAAGATTTGGTTTTTCTCTGGATTGATTTGGTGTGGAGATACATCTCCAATGTTTGGTGATGGTCATTGTTTACCTCGAAAATACGAGTAACAATTAAACTTGTTTGTGGTTTTAAAGATACGTGATTTAGTTCAATACTAACTAATAACCAAGAAATCAAATGTATAAATTAGAGGAGAAAGATGAATCAAACCAGTGCTTAAGCAAGTCTTGACCTCAAGCTAGATGGCCTCGAGGTAGGTCAACAAGAACAGTAAAGTAAAGACAATAAAGTAAAGAGACAATTTTGATAGGCAAGAAAGTAAGAGAGTATATTCTTTTGCCAATGATTGATGATGCGTTACAAATGATTGGGGTCCCCTTTATATAGTAGGGTAACCCTAAAATAAGGTACATTTCTATTTACAGTAAGGAATCTTATTGGGACAGCTGTCTAACCGCCTAGTACGGATTCGTACTAACTCTTACAAATCTGTTCCGGAATTTACGCCATGATCTTGGGGATGTGGCTGGAATCTTGCTCTTTCTGTTACAAACCCATAACGGCATCATCTCGGGGTTGGCCATACTCGGCTTCAGTGCACATCACGTACTTCGATCTTCGAGTCTTATATTCTGCCCTCGGGCTCGAACCCAACCCATATCGAGTATATTCCTCGATGCGAGCCCTCGAGCCTACAAAATCGGGGACATATGATTTTACCATATACAGATAGTCCCCGCGTTTCTTAGAATAAAATAATAAGAAATAATTTGAGCCTCGGTTTTCCGGAGTCCTTGATGATGACGTCATTCCCGTGACGTAGGCGCTCGAAGTGACCGAAATGTCCCGTCGGTTCGCTTCCCCAAAACATTAGATGCTTCTCTAGTGGTGTTCGGCCACTAGCACCGTTGAACCATCGTCGCTTGCCTATAAATACAAGGTTTAATTTCGGAGAAAACTTTACTTCAATCTTCAAACCACCTCCAAACTTCTTTTATATCTCCCTCTCTTCATCTCTTGTCTCTCATTACCCGCTACTCCCGTTCTTTTTAGTGTCAGAAAATACCAAACTCGATCTCCACTTCTTCTAACTCGAATCAATGGCGAAAACTTCAAAGACAGTTCCTCAAAAGGAGAAAGCTTCCTCCTCCTCTTCCCGGGCGGCCAAACTTGTGGCGTCGGCCCCTCACGAGATTATTCCCGGCCCCTGCGTTATAGAGAAAGACTTCAATGTTGAAAATACCCCCGCAATTCCTGGCCGATGCGAACATGTATCCTGATATATCGGTTCGATAACAAAGAAGCATCACAAGGCCATGAAGAAGGACTGTGGCTGGGGGACGAGGTCGTGGTACAGATCCCCGACCCCGAGGAGAGCATTACCACTCATGTGGAGGGGTTTTTAAGTGTTTACACTTACCCCTTCACAGTGGGTCTCCTTGATCCAGTCGTGATCGATTTCTGCAAAAGATATCAAGTCACCGTCGCCCAGATCCACCCATCTTTCTGGTGTATAGTGATTATGCTCCGCTACTTCTCTAGAAAGGCCGAGGGAATAGAGTTCACCCTCAATCATCTCATCCGATCCTCAACTTTTCCGAGGGTTGATCAAGCTCCAACGTCGATCGAGCAAAGCCTTCTTCGCTAGCAATGACGAGGATAAGGACCGAGGTTGATGAGCCGGTTCGTCCGAGTGAATACCTCGGACGTCATCCCGGAGGGAAAAATGTTGTTCCCAGAGAAATGGAACCCCAATCGTTAGTGAAGTTCTTTTCCCGGTATCTTCTTATATTTCGTTCCCGTATTTTGTAATGCCTTTACCTTTTTTGCAGTTGTTGCTTGGATGCCCCATGCAATCCTCGACCTCAAAGACTAGGTCCGGAAATTAGCTACGACCTCCTTGTATGACGAGCGCAAATGGCGTGACTTGTCGAGGGTCAAATGGGGGGCCAACACCATGGTTAGTTCTTCTCCCAGGTCCTTCACGCTTTCCCTTTTATTGGAGGTGTTATCTTACTTATGCCTATTTTTCATTTATGTGGGCATCGGAGATGTCTCCGAAATGAGGCTAGCCCCGCCCGGGGAAAAGACCGAGTCCCCGATTCCAAAATCGAGGAAAGATAACGAGAGGAAAAGGGTTTCAAAACCCGAAGATCCCCAAGAAAAAGGGGCCCCTGCTCGAAGGCAAAGGAGGAAACTCATTCAAGTGGACATAGATTCAATCCATCAACTAAATGACGAAGGAGAGGACGAGGGCGAAGAATCAGCGTTGGTGACCCAAACCAGGAAGTCAATTGAGGTCGTCAAGACCTCGGAACCAGAAACCCTGCCTTGTGAAGAGGAGGCTCCGAAGAAAAATGCGGTCAAAGCCCCCGAATCACCTGAGATCTAGGGGTGTGCATTCGATTTATCGATTCGATTTTGACCCTTATCGATAATTACTTTATCGATTATCAATTTGTACATATGCTTATCGTTATCGTTTCAATAAGGTTTCGATTTTTTCTATTTCGATTTATCGATTTTTGGGGCTTATCGATTCGGTTATCGATTACACCAATAAGAAAATTTGCTGGATTCCACGGAAAGTATATCGCTATAAACACACCTAACTAATATGGACCAAAAGAAGCTAAAATAAGACGAACACCGTTTATAACATAAAAATTGTGTCAACAAGCACATGCAACGAAACTAAAGTAAGGGATCAAATGTATGCCACCAACACTCCAACGGTATAAAAAAATAAATAAAAATGCATCATCATGGCTAATTCTATTTTCCATTAATTTGAACTTCATTCTCTTGAGCTTTAAGTATGATCATTCCTTAAATGTGGTAGATGAAATAATAGGGTTAGGGACTTAGGGTAAAGGAAAGGGTATTATAGAACAAGGGTAAAAAAAATTAAATTTTTTTTAGTATTTCTTATCGGTTTATCGATAAACCGATAACCGAAGAGGACAAAATTGAAATCGAAATCGATAACTCGATAAGGAAAATTTTGAAATCGAAATCGAAATCGATAAATCGATAAACCGATATCGATAAACCGATAACAAATAATCGATTCGATTTATCGATAAACCGATTCGAATGCACTCCCCTACTGAGATCGAGATCATTCCCCCGCTTTCAACAAGTACACCAAAGGGGGCAAGTGCCGAGACCCCCGAGGCTGAACAGAGCGCCCCGAGCGACTTGCTCAAGGCCATGACAATAAGTCACTCCCCTCCTCTACCATCTTATTTTGAGGAGGCAATAAAGGAAGCTCAAGCTATGCAAACGCCATCCGAGCAGAGTCCCCGGTGAAGAAGATCCTTTTCGGGATTGCTTTACTGGGGTCGATGGTGCCGCCGACCTCAACGATGCATCTACCCTCTTTGAAGAGGCTCATCGTCTTTTCTCTCGAGTAAGCATTAGCTCTTATCATTGCAATTTTTTTTCTCCTTTCATACTAACTGATATCTCTTTTTCTATGTAGGCCATTACCAGGTTTAGGGCCGAACTGAGCCAATGTGAGGTCGAGCTCAAGAAGTCCTGGGACGAAGGGAAGGCCCTGAGGCTCCTTTGCAGTCAAAAGGAGGAGGAGCTCAAGGACCTTCGGGCAGACTTGGCCAAAGCTCGTCAAAATGAGGCCGAGTTAGATAAGCAGGTAACCATCATTTTGCAAGAGTATGGTCTACTTGACCCGACTGTGGAGGCTAAAACTTCAGTGTCTCAGCTGCAGCAAAAATTGGAGATGATCGGGCATCTTCGAGGGGAGGTCGATCAAGTTAAGGCTGACTGCAACCAGTGGAAGGAAAACATGGACCGGCTTGCTGGTGAGAAAGAGGTTGCTCTAGCCAAACTGGCCTCGGCTGAAACCCAGCTCTGGGGTGTCAAAGTGAAAAATCTGGCCTAGGCCAAGACGATTGATGAGCTCGAGGCCAAACTTGCCGCAACCGAGGCTGAGGTTGCTGAAGCCAGGGACAAGGTCGAGAAGACGAAGGCCACGACTGATAAGACCGTTGCTGTGTACCTCAAGGATGCCTAGGCTGCTCAAATAGAACTAAGGGAAGCCTCCAACTAGGAGAAACGGATCAATGACTTGGCCAAGTGCCAATCCCGGAGGGAGACCCTCGAAGAGATCTATGCTCGAGGTTTCGACCTCACCGAGGAGACAGACCAAGCAAAAGCGCTCGAAGCTGATGCCAAGTTCCTCGTCTCCTCCGACGATGATGATGATGTCAAAAGCAGCCAGAGCGGGTCTGATACTGAAGCTGGGCCCGAAGAGGAAGCTGCTCTCGAGGAAGAGACCAGCCCTAGACATAGATAGGATTTTCCTTTCTTTTTGTATTGTTCTTTTTAATAAGACCTTTCATAGGTCTCTTGTATATATCTTTTTTCAAGTATATATAAAAGAAGAAATTCCTTGAATGTTTTCTCGATATTTCCTGCCTTACAAAATTATTGTAATAATTTCATTCTTTGGATGGTGTGCTCGACATTTGATCTCAGACGGTTTCTTTGTAATCACCATGGTCGAGTTCGAATAGGTTTCGAGCTTGGGGATAAGACCTTTGTCATGCCGGATAATGGTGAGTCCTCGAGCCATAATCAAGCTATTATTTGTTTAGGCTTGTGATAATCGAACCCTTGGGTTCGGATCGGGTGAGAACAAGGTCTCGAACCCAAAGTGTATCGGCCCTTAGGCTCTTTTAGATCGGGCCATTATGGCCTCTAAGAGTTGGCTGTTATTTCCCCTTTTCGGCTTATAAGACTTAGTAAAAATTTATTTATGCCTTGGCATGCATTTTTTACCCATTGGATTTTTTGAGGGTTCGGTGTCGATCGGAACCCTCTGTTTTTAGTGCCTTATTACAAGTTTGTATTTGAATAATTCGTTACCTCGTAAGGTTTTTCGAGGGCTGATTTTATCGAAGCCCTTTGATTATTTTGCCGAGGGTAGCCTTTATTTAACGAGTTTTCTGAGAATTTGAAGGCCTGTTTTTATTGCGTAATTCGGACGTCTCTGAGCCGCGTTGTTTTGGCCGTAGCCTTTAATATGGCCGTAGCCTTCGGGTGTGTCTCTTGGACTTGCTTCCCGATAACCTTTCGAACTTATCCGAAAGGTTAATCCCCTAGTATGATGGCCTTGGCCTTTGTGTCGAGGGATGCCTCTTTGAGGTCTTATAAATTCGAGTTTGATAACTCGAGCGTGTTGGCTATCAATGACAGTCCCCGAGTATTCCAGGTGTGTTTGCGTTTTGGCCCCTGAGCCATTTTCAAAGAATCACAAGTATGGAGTTCGTATAGTAGCAAATTTCTTTGAGACACAAAGTGTTTTATATGGAAAGAATGCTTCTTTGAATAATTCATACATGTGTACATGTTTTGCCTTCGGGGCTCGATTATTCTATATGGACACAGTTCATCTGACCGTTTGGCCCATTACAAAGTCTTCCCATCGAGGCCCTTTTTGGTGTGGAGTATTTTCCTCGAAAATATAACCTCCGAGGGTGATGCCCCCCACTGTTTGAGGTTGATTTGAAAGAAGCCTTGGATATTGTTGAATTCTCCTTAGGTAGCAAATAGTTGTTGCCTCATTAAAAATCTTGCCGGAAAAACCCATTTGGGATAAGACCCGATCAGGGGAAAAAAGTGCAATGCGTGCTGTAAAACCTAACGTCTTCGTGTATAAGGGTGCTCTCGGCATCTTCAATCAAACATCTGTAATAAGTTATTCTTAAATACAAATGGAAAAAGGAGAAGGTCATACCTTAACAATAATAGCGTTTGAGTAGTGATACATTCCAGTTGTTTGGGAACGGTTCGCCTTCCATCGTGCCAAGTTTGTAGGATCCTTTTCCGATAACTCTGATGACTCGGTATGGTCCTTCCCAATTCAGGCCTAGTTTGCCTTCATTCGGGTCTCGAGTATTGAGGGTAACTTTCCTTAGGACCAAGTCTCCGATTCCGAAGTGTCGAAGGTTGGTCCTTCTGTTATAATATCTCTCGATTCTTTGCTTTTGCGCCGCCATCTGAACGAGTGAAGCTTTTCGTTTTTCATCTAATAGCTCGAGGCTAGTATTCATAGCCTCGTGATTTGACTCCTCCGATGCATATCAAAATCTGGCGCTGGGTTCTCCGACCTCGGCCGGGATTAAGGCCTTGGAGCCATATACTAAAGAGAATGGGGTTGCCCCCGTGCGGGACTACAATGTCGTTCGATATGCCCAAAGGACCTGGGGTAAAACTTCTCTCCATTTTCCTTTAACGTTGTTCAGCCTTTTGTTCAAGTTTTGTATGATGGTCTTGTTCGTTGATTCGGCCTGTCCGTTCCCGCTCGGGTGGTACGGTGTTGATAAGATCCTCTTTATTTTGTGTGCTTCGAGGAACTCCGTTACCTTGTTGCCAACAAATTGCTTCCCGTTGTCGCATACGATTTCGGCAGGTATCCCGAATCGACACACGATGCGGTCCCAGATGAAGTCAATAACTTTTTTTTTTCTGACCTTCTCGAAGGCCTGTGCTTCCACCCATTTAGAAAAGTAGTCAGTCATAAACAAAATAAATTTAGCTTTACATGGGGCCGTTGGTAGGTGGCCGACGATGTCCATTCCCCATTTCATGAAAGGCCACGGGGACAGGACAGAGTGAAGTTGCTCTTCGGGCTGATGAATCATCGGTGCGAACCTTTGACACTTATCACATTTTTTAATAAACTCCTTAGTGTCTTTTTTCATGCTATCCCAGTAATACCCTGCTCTAATAATTTTGCGAATCAATGACTCAGCGCCGGAATGGTTTCCACAAGTGCCTTTGTGGATTTCTCGCGGAACATAATCGGTGTCCCCAGGCCCTAAACATACTGCCAATGGTCCATCGAATGTCCTCCTGTACAATGTTCCGTCTTCATCCAATGTGAACCTAGCAGCCTTGGTTCGTAGAGCCCTTGACTCTTTATGATCCGATGGGAGCTTTCCACTTTTCAAATATTCGATATTCTTATTCCTCCAATCCCAAGTCAAACTTGTAGAATTTATCTCGGCATGACCCTCCTCGACCACAGATCTCGATAATTGGACGACAGTCCTCGAGACAATATCATCTTCTTCAACAGATGACCCCTAGTTAGCAAGTGCATCGGCCTCACTGTTTTGTTCTCGAGGCACATGATCTAGAGTCCACTCCTTGAAGCGGTGCAAAGTTACCTGCAGCTTGTCCAAATATCTTTGCATCCTATCCTCTCGAACTTCGAAGCTTTTGTTTACTTGGTTCACCACCAAAAGAGAATCGCAATTGGCTTCACTGACTTCTGCCCCCAGGCTTATAACTAGCTCGAGACCTGCAATCATGGCCTCATACTCGGCCTCATTATTAGTCAACCTAGATATTTTGATAGATTGTCTAATAGTACTACCTGTAGGTGGCTTCAAAACAATGCCAAGCCCGGACCTTTGACATTCGAGGCACCGTCCGTGAAGAGGGTCCATACCCCCGATGATGTACCCAATTTTTCTTTCTCCATTTCGGGTACGAGGGTCGGCGTAAAATCGGCCACGAAATCAGCTAGGATTTGAGACTTGATAGTCGTTCGGGGTTGATATTCGATATCGTACCCGCCAAACTCGACGGCCTATTTGGCCAATCGGCCCGATAGCTCGGGCTTATGCAAAACATTTCGAAGGGGATAAGTGGTTAGCACACATATGGGGAGACATTGAAAATATGCTTTAACTTTCTAGATGCGCTTATTAATGCAAGTGCCAATTTTTCTAAGTGTGGATATCTAGTTTCAGCATCTCCTTGAGTTCAGCTTACGTAGTAGACAGGGAACTGCGTACCTTGCTCTTCCCGAACTAGTACCCCACTTACTGATCTCTCGAACACTGCCAAATATAAGTAAAGCTTTTCATCTACCTTCGGAGTGTGAAGCAGAGGTGGGCTCGATAAGTATCGCTTCAATTCCTCCAATGCTTGCTGGCATTCTGGGGTCCATGCAAAATTATTTTTCTTTTTGAGTAAGGAAAAGAACCTATGGCTTCGATCTGATGACCTCGAAATGAATCGACCCAAGGCGGCTATTCGTCCTGTTAGCCTTTTCACGGCTTTCACACTATCTACGACAGTGATATCTTCGATGGCCTTGATCTTGTCGGGATTGATCTCGATTCCCCGGTTTGATACCATGAAGCCGAGGAATTTGCTAGAACCGATCCCGAAGGCACATTTTTCTAGGTTAAGCTTCATGTTGTACTTCCTCAAGATTTTGCATGTTTCCTGCAAATGAGTCAAATGGTCCTCTGCATGCAGGGACTTAACCAACATATCGTCAATGTAAACTTCTATTGATTTACCTATCCGTTCCTCAAACATTCTGTTAACTAGGCGTTGGTACGTGGCTCCAATATTTTTTAGCCCGAAGGGCATTACATTGTAATAGTATGTTCCAAACATAGTGATAAATGAGGTCTTCTCTTGGTCCTCCGGGTTCATTTGAATTTGATTGTACTCGGAGTAGGCATCGAGAAAGGTAAGGATCTCATGGCCAGCCGTGGCATTGATCATATGATCGATGTTAGGCAGTGGAAAGGAGTCTTTAGGGCATGCCTTATTTAAATCCTTATAATCAATGCACATTCTAAGTTTATTCCCTTTTTTAGGGACTACAACTACGTTGGCTAACCACTCGGGATATTTTACCTCCCGAATGGACCCTATTTCCCTAATTTAAGAAGTTTAGTTACCTCATCTTTTATGAATGCATGCTTCACCTCGGACTGGGCCTTCTTTTTTGCTTTACTTGTTTGAATCTCGGGTCGAGGCTTAGCCGGTGTGTTATTATTTCCGGTGGGATCCCTGTCATATCTAAATGGGACCAAGCAAAATAATCCATGTTATCGATAAGAAATTGAATGAGTTTTTTCCTGAGTTCAGGGGTTAACCCTGTTCCCAGGTATACCTTTCTCTCGAGCATATACTCGATCAGTATGACCTGTTCCAGCTCCTGGACCGTTGACTTGGTTGCATCTGACTCTTCGGGAACAACGAAAGTTCGAGGAGTAAGGAAATCCTCCTCTTCTTCTTCTTCGATTACCTGTTTCCCCGATTCAGTCGAAGCTGGGGACGGTGATTGCTATTTGGTCGTCTGCTTATCTTTGGTGCTCGATTTTTTGAGGCCGAAGACTCTGGTATCGGTGTCACCTCATCTACTGCAAACATTTCCTTTGCAGCATGTTGTTACCCGTAAACTGTTTTCACACCATCCACTGTTGGGAATTTCATCATCTGATGAAGGGTTGAAGGTACTGCCCTCATGTTGTGGATCCATAGCCTCCCGAGTAGTGCGTTATATCTCATGTTGCCTTCAATGACATGAAATTTTATATCTTGGATGGTCCCGACCACGTTTACTGGTAGGATTATGTCTCCCTTTGTTGTTTCGCTTGCCATGTTGAAGCCGTTTAGGACCCGAGATGTAGGCACAATTTGGTCCTGCAGGCCGAGCTGTTCTACGACCCTCGATCTGACTATGTTTGCTGAGCTACCTAGATCCACTACAACACGTTTAACTTGAATTTTATTTAACAAAATAGAAATTACTAGGGCGTCATTGTGCGGCTGGGAAATGCCTTCCACTTCCTCGTCATTGAACGATAGGATGCCCTCGAGGACATAACTCCGAGTCCGTTTCTCTCTGGTAATTGACACCTTGGTACGTTTGAATATAGGCCCTTGTGGAACATCGACACCGCCAACGATCATATGAATTACATGTTGTGGTTCTTCCTGCTCATTTTTTCTGTTTGCGTCTCTTTCTCTGAAGTGATTCTTAGCTCGATCACTAAGAAACTCTTGAAGATGACCCTCGTTGAACAATCGAGCTACCTCCTTCCTCAGCTGCCTGCAGTCTTCGGTCCTATGGCCATGCGTGCCATGGTATTTACACATCAAGTTTGGATTTCTTTGAGAAGGATCGGTTTGTATAGGTCTAGGCCACTTGGTGTCTTTGATTTTTGCGATAGTCGATACGATCCTCGATGCATCGACACTTAAATTATACTCTGATAGCCGAGGTGCTTCCGCTGGATTGGTATGTTTATCCAAACCACTCTTGCTCATAAGTCCCCGAGATTTTTTCCCTCCATCATTCCTTCGATCATTCCGATGAGGATTGCGCCCCGGGCCGTTGTTTCTTCGATCTGCGACATTGGCTGATACCGTTCCCTATTTGATCTTGGTTCCCTGTCAGTATCTCTTAGGGCCTTGATTGCTAATCTACTTGGATGAACTGAACCCGAGGGGGCTCCCAGCTGGTCGTCCTCGACCCTGATCCTTGATTGGTAACGATTATGTACATCTGCCCAAGTCACAGCTCGATACTCGATCAGATTTTGCTTCAACTGTCGTGACGCGATCAAACTCAGCTCGTTCAACCCCTGTGTAAAAGCTTGCACGGCCCAATCATCCGAGACCGGTGGTAATTCCATTCTCTCTATTTGAAATCGGGATACAAACTCTGGTAGCATCTCATCATTCCTCTATCTTATCTTAAAAACGTCTGATTTCCTTGTCACAACCTTAATGTCCCCGGCGTGTGCCTTTACGAATGCGTCTGCTAACATAGCAAACAAATCGATAGAATTTGATGGCAAGTTGTGATACCAATTCATTGCTCCTTTTGATAATGTTTCCCCAAATTTTTTCAACAAAACTGACTCGATCTCATCATCGTTTAAGTCGTTCCCTTTAATCCCGCAAGTGTACGAGGTAATGTGTTCATTAGGATCGCTCGTCCCGTTGTACTTAGGTATATTGAGCATACGGAACTTTTTGGGAATGGGCTTCGGAGCCACACTCGGAGGGAATGGCTTTTGTACAAATTTCTTGGCATCCAAACCTTTCAAGACCGGGGGTGCGCCCGGTATTTGATCAACACGGGAGTTATACGTCTCCACCTTTTTGTCATTATCCTCAATCTTTTTCTCCCCCGACTCGATCTTTTTGGTGAGTTCCTCAAGCATCCTCATAATCGTGGGGTCAGCCCCCGAGCCATTACCGTTCGATCTTTCAGGCACCCGCTTAGTACGGCGAGTGATCTTTGGTTTGCCCACACTTGGATTTTTATGCTGACTTTGAAGCTGAGCGACAACAACCTCTTGAGCTTGTAGCATCTCGAATATTAATTGGAGGCTAACTCCCCCATATCTTACACCCTGTGTTCCTTGGCCACCAGATCGGACTTCCTTACATACACTTCCTCAGGGGTCTGCGCCTAAATCTGCATTCAAAGCAATGTGTGAACTAATATCGACTGGTTCCACATTCGGCACTTTCCCAGGTTTAATCGGTGGTACACAAGCTCCCGGAGCAATTACATTGTTGTTTTCCCCGTGAAATCCAAGGCCATCATCGCCATGTACACGGGTGCGTTTTGTGGGTTTGACATGTTTTAACCTGAGAACAAAAACTCTTGACAAGAACAAGTGTGAAATAACGTGTGTTATCAGAACCAGTACTGAAATAATCAATATTATCTTCAGCCCCACGGTAGGCGCCAAACTGTTTACCTCGAAAATACGAGTAACAATTAAACTTGTTGTGGTTTTAAAGATACGTGATTTAGTTCAATACTAACTAATAACCAAGAAATCAAATGTATAAATTAGAGAAGAAAGTTGAATCAAACCAGTGCTTAAGCAAGTCTTGACCTCGAGCTAGATGGCCTCGAGGTAGGTCAACAAGAACAGTAAAGTAAAGACAATAAAGTCAAGAGACAATTCTGATGGACAAGAAAGTAAGAGAGTATATTATTTTGCCAATGATTGATGAGGCGTTACAAATGATTGGGGTCCCCTTTATATAGTAGGGAAACCCTAAAATAAGGTACATTTCTATTTACAGTAAGGAATCTTATTGGGACAGCTGTCTAACCGCCTAGTACAGATTCGTACTAACTCGTACAAATCTATTACGAAATTTATGCCATGATCTTGGGGATGTGGCGGGAATCTTACTCTTTCTGTTACAAACCCATAACGGCATCATCTCGGGGTTGGTCATACCCGGCTTCGGTGCTCATCGCGTACTTCGATATTCGAGCCTTATATTCTGTCCTCGGGCTCGAACCCGGCCCATATCGAGTTTGTTCCTCAATGCGAGCCCTCGAGCCTACAAAATTGGGGACACATGATTTTACCGTATACAGTCATGATCAATGGTGTAAGGCTAGAATTTTTTTCATTCTAACAGAGGAACAAAGTAGGGTGACCCATTATCCCCCGCTCTTTTTGTTATAGGGGCTGAAGTTCTATCAAGAATGCTTAATCAACTACCCTTCATAAATAATTTTAGGGGCTTCAGCATACAGTGTCAAGGACCGCAAGTGACACATCTTGCATATGCAGATGATGTTATGATTTTCACTTCTGGTAATAAGAGATCATTGGAGCTGGTTATAGGTCAATTACAAAACTATGAGAAATGTTCTGGATAGCTGATTAACATAGATAAAAGTTGTTTTTTGATTAACCCAAAAGCTACAAACAATCAAATTCTTAGAGTGAAGGAAGTGACAGGTTATAGGTATGCTAATTTCCCTATTACTTAATTGGGATGTCCTTTGTATGTGGGAAGACAAAGGATTGCATATTATAGAAGGATGGTAGCCAAGATAGTGAAGAAAGTAACTGGATGGCATGGTAAACTATTATCAGTGGGAGGTAGGACCATTTTAATTAAACATGTCCTTCAATCACAACCTATTTCATCTTCTAGCTGCTGTTGAACCTCCAAAAGCAATCTTCAAAGAGATTGAAAAACACATGGCAAGATTTTTTGGGGGCTCAAAAGACAGAAAGAAGAAATACCATTGGAGTTCTTGGTCCAATTTGTGTTACCCTACTGATGAGGGAGGATTGGGCTTCAGAAGGTTGCAAGATATCAGTGAAAGTTTCAATATGGAAAGAGGGTGGTGTTTTAGAACTAGTAAGTCTTTGTGGTCTTATTTCCTCAGCACCAAATACTACAGATTTGTCTCACCTGTGCCCAAGTTATCTATTTCAACCCAATCGCAATTGTGGAGGAATATGTTGAGATGCCGGGAAATAGTGGAAGATGAGATGTTGTGGAAAATAAATACTGGAGATAGTAATCTTTGGTGGGATAATTGGACAGGTATGGGTGCAATCGCTAGGATCATACTGCTGGGTGAAATTCATGGCAATCAAGTGGTCAAAGGCTTGATTAATAATGGTAATTGGAACATTGAACATATGCACTTTCCAGAGTTTCTTGCGGAGCACATTCTCACTATACCTATTGGTGATCAGAATTGTCCATATGTGCCTATTTGGACACCTAATGTAAATGGAACTTTTTCTAGTTCTTCAGCCTAGAACATTGCTAGATAGAGGAAAGAGAGATCACCTTTGTTGATGAATATTTGCCACAAGTTTCTCCCATTTAAGATGTCGTTCATTATGTGGAAAATCCTTAAAACCAAATTGCCTTTTGATGATGTTCTTCCTATTTTTAGCCAGAATATTGTATCCATATGTTTCTGCTGCAGGAATCCATAAGTAGAGTCCCTACATCATACATTCATGGGAGGAGAAATAGCCACACAGATCTGGAAGATTTTTGGCAGCCCGTTGGGCATGAGATGGGAAGAAATTGCTAACACGACTGTTGATACCCAATTTTCCCCTACAATATTTTCAATACTATGCATTGACATCAATTGGTATTTTTCATTCAATTTCTGCATTTTTAAAAGATCTTAATTAATTTATCCGAGTATTTTATTTATAAAACAATCACTGATTGCCTCACAAATAGTTTTATAATAATTTTGTGGCTTAATCTTATCATTTGCATTTGTACTAAGTTTCAATTATTGCACAAATAGCCACATTTGTATTTTTAGGTTACAATTGCAATTACTTTGCAATTATAGCCTATGCATGTATTATTACATTATTTTACAAGAAAATAGCCTTTTATATTTTTTAAATATTAAGTAATTATTTTAAAACATTTATAGGCATGAAAATAATTTTTATAATTTATTAACTACTTTTAAAAAATTATTTCAGCAATTAAATGGGTATTTAACAATGACCCCTTTTAAATCGGACCCCCAATTCAATTCAATTAAACCCAACCCAATTTAAACCATACCCATAACCCAGTCCTTGACCCGACCTATCCAAAGGATAAATCCTGGCCGTTGATCTCAGAAGATCAACGGTGCAGGATTGACCTTCCATTTTTAATTCAACCCAGCCCCCGTAACCCGGTTTATTTGTCATGCCCGCTGCCCTTGAATCCCTCGTCTCCCTCTTCTCTCAGAGACTCGCCCAAACCCTAGCGCTGTCACCTAAAATCTACCCCAAATCCCTTCAATTCCTACCTATTCCATGAGACTCCATGGTTGTTCGAGGCCTCTACCGGCCTCTCGCCTCTCCTGGTTCTTCGACCCTGTTATTGCATGAAGGGATCTTGAAAAGATCCAACTCAGATTTGGTTCGAAGACCGTTCAAAGGTCTACCTATGGCCATTATCGTTCGTGAGTGTTATTTTCTTCCTATTTTCAGTTTGAATCCATGACTTTGGACCAAGTCTCTTTCACCTCTATTATTTTCAAAACCCTAATCTCATGACTAATTGGGTCTGTTCAGATCTTTGTAGATCTGAAACGTTCAGAACATTATTCGGTATTTTCTTCGGAAAAACATTCTATTTTCCTTATTTAATTTCAGTGACTTCTCAGAACTAGGGTTCGTCCTAAGTACTCTTCAAACAATTTTTCTTAATTTTCAAGTGTTAAACCTGCTTATTCCCTTACTGATTGGGCCAATTTTCGTGTATATGCTTAAACCCTAGGTACTTCTGTTTATGGCACTAATTTCTTCAATTTTCTTCCGTTATGTGTTTATTTTTGTCAATTAATTATTTTAGCTGATTTTATTAGGGATTCGAATCATATTTTCCCGTTCAAATCAGTACTTCTTTGTGATTTGCCTGTTTGCCTTATTTGTGACTTTAATTAGTAACATCTTCCTTAATTAAACTATTATCTGATTCAGAAGTTTTATATGGTATGATTGATTCTCTTACCTTATTTGAGCCCTAATTTGTACCGTTGATTGGCTCTCCCTATTCTAAAGGGTCTTCCCCAGATTTTCTGTATGATTTGATTGGTTAAATCCCCAATTAACTGGCTGATTTATTCGATTACCCTTGTTTTATGAACTGACATATCCTTACCTTATTTGTTTTTACCTCACTAAGTTCTATAGATACTCTCATTCTGATTCTTCCGAAAAAGAAAACGAACAACAGTTCATAAGCACACTCACACACAAATTCTACTCTCATTTCTCTGCTTCTTGTGTTCATCTATTTGTCTAGTCGGCTGAAAGCCAGGACTAGACTGTTGAATCCTGCTACTTTACTTTCTGCTTCTGCTTCTATAACTAGTATGCTCCCACTTTACTATCATGCAAACCTCTGTATGAATTAAATTTGTGTACTTCCTATCCCCAGCATGTCTCTTTTATGTTGCTAAAAACCAGTAGGATCTTCTAGACCAGTCTGTCTATCTTTAGCTAAACCTATGTGTTTCATGCTTCTTGTTCTTAGTCAACATATGTATTGCCATTCAATTATGTTGCATGCTTCCTGCTATTCGACTTAACCTGTATGATTCCTTATAATTAGCATGCCCTTTCTTCTGTCTTGATCGAACCTATATGTCTGCTGCCATCTTCTATGTTGACTACAATAACCTACCTGCCTCTGTCTGGTTGAATCTATGTGTGTCCTGCTCTCAATCTGTTTGTTCCTGCTTTAGTTAGACTTCTGTGTATCCATATGAACTAGACTCATGCTTATTTCTTATGACCAATATGACTCCACAACCCCTGCTCCCCTCTCTGTGTGGTTGTATGTTCTCAACATGCTATATGCCACCTAGTGTTAACTAATGAATTAGGCTAAGCCTGGGCAGTGGGAATCTTTGCTTTGAAACTTTGCGACCATGTTTTTCTGCTTGTTGTTTGATTGTTGAAACCTTTGCTTCAGAGTGCTGCAATGACTCTGTTTACTTCTAAAACTATTTTCTTAAAACTACTTCTATTTTCAAACACTACTCATATTCTTAGAACACCTAGGGTCTTGCTCCTCTAGTGTAAGCCTTGCTTAGGAGTCTCTGAGGCTCCTCTGAACTTTGACAAACTGGAGTTGGCTCTCCAAGCTTGCTCACAAAGGGTTACTTTGAAAGTTTTCCTGGTGTGAGCATTGCCCGGGGTCCCTGAGGCCCTTGGGAACTTTGACACACCGGGATCCTGTTGGGTGAACTATGAGATTATGGCATTTGTGGATTGGTTGAAGGCCTGGTCTGCCATGTGTATCTTTTGGGCCTATATTCAGGCTCCCTATAGTTGTAGTAATTCCACTTCTGTAATTCATTATTAGTGTTCGTTTGTAACAATAATTTCTTGTAAATAGATATTGGGGAAATTAGTAAAAGGGAGGGACTTTTATATATCTTTTGTGGGAATCGGGTAGAAACCATGTTCATAGGACTGTTATGATTGCCTATATGCATTAGAAACCATGCTCATAGGACTGTTATGATTATTCGTATGAGTTAGAAGCCATGCCTACCGGATTGTTATGTGCATTAGAAAATAGGTTTATAGGATCACTACACTATCTGTTCTAAACTTCCATTCTGCATTCTCTTGCTTGCATTAAAAAATCTGGGTTCTTAGGTCATTTATCAATTATGTCTTAATGATCATATTCAACAACTGCTCTATGTGCATTAGAGACCATGTTACTAGGATTTTTACTGCATTTTCTTAAAACCATGCCTATAGTTTGAATGCGTAAAAAATCAGTTGTCACCTAGCCTATAAGGAATACGCATAAAAACAACTCTTAGACATCATACTCTTAGAGATGAAGGCGTGAAACCAATTCTGTAATGCATGTGATCATTCTTCAGTACCTAGACAAGCATATA
Organism: Nicotiana attenuata; assembly: GCF_001879085.1. NCBI lineage: Eukaryota > Viridiplantae > Streptophyta > Magnoliopsida > Solanales > Solanaceae > Nicotiana > Nicotiana attenuata. The sequence goes on from NW_017670862.1 coordinate 324,117, forward strand.
GGTTCAAATAAACAAAATCTGTCTGTCAATTACTGATTCAGAATTATGGTCTTTCATTAATGTCTAGATGACATGTTGCTGCTAATCCACTCTTAGGCAAGCCTACAGGTAATCAAGGTTTAATAAACTGTGAAACTGCTTTGCTTCTCGTGACTGCCCAGATTTAACAGGTTCTAAAATTCAGTAGGCAAACTGAATAGGTCTTCAACACTTTTGCCTTTAACTCAACATTGCATATTCTCTGCTTGTCATGCTCACCTAGATATTCTGTTCTAGGGTTTTTTCTCAAATATCTGAAATCTGTCGTTTGAGACGTGCACTTACTTGCTCTATCTGTGGAGGTAAAATGTTAGCCTTTTAATTGATCTATCTTTGGGTCCAGTCTTATATGTTTTGTATGTCGCCTAGAGTTTCTCCTTTTAATTACCGTAGGAGAGTCTAGATCCACCTCAACTAGAAGTCCCAAATACCTCCGGACTATATAAGTAAAGGGACGAGTAGTGCACGCATAGGATACATCTTAAGATTGCTAGAACACTTTAGGCTATGACCAAGGGGAGGGTAATTGGGTAGTGGAGGATATGATGACATGTGCGCTAATGCCACATGTAACCCCTCTATTTGAGGAAGGCTTACCGGGTATTATACAGATGTGATCCCATAGGCCAACAAACCTAGGACCTCTCTCACCTTATTTACATATGTGTGCTTAAACTGCCTATCCGTTAGACTTTCTTTATTTACATATGTGTCTTAAACTGCCTAACCGTTAAACTTTCCTTTATTTACATATGTGTGCTTAGACTGCCTATCTATTAAACTTCCTTTATTTGCAATGTGTGCTTAGACTGCCTATCTGTTAAATGACTAATTCACATAATTGAGTTCGGCCGGGACCCACCGTTGTGGACCACGAGGGGTGCCTAACACCTTCCCCTCAAGGTTATTTCGAGCCCCTACCCTAATCTCTGGTAATGCAAACTAGTTATATGAGTTAATTGCTTTAGGTGCCCTAAGGCACCTTAATCCGTTAGGTGACGACTCTTCAAATACTCAATTTCCAAAAGGAAACGAGTTGTTCCCAATGAATGTCGAAACCCGGACTCCGCGAGGAAAAAGGGGGCGCGACAACGACTATGCTTAAAAGGTGGTGGAGTACCAAGCCAAAGAATAGTGTTCATCAAACTCTACTTCAAGTCACACCTATGATTATTTGTTGGGAAATTTGGAAGGCTTGGAGAGTTGTTCGATACGGGGACTCTAACACCTCAATTAGGAGAATTCATTACCAAATTCTCATCCACCTCAAATGGATTGTATCCAAAACTAAGGTTAACAGGAACTGGGCTGCCGATTGGTATGGTATTTGTGCTCAAATTATGCAACTTTCCCCTGTTATTGAGTGCAAGCTGGTAAAGTGGAAAAAATCACCTGACTCTTGGATTAAAATGAACACCGATGGGAGTAGAAATATACAAGGATCGGCTGGAGGTGGGGGCATTTGCAGGGATCATAACGGCAACATGATTATGGCTTTTGCCTCCTCGTTCGGGAACTGCAGTAGCAACTTTGCTGAAGCCAAGGCTGCATTTTTTGGAATTCAATGGTGTATTACAAATGGTTTTTCTAATATAATTCTTGAATGTGACTCACTTCTGATTATCAACATGCTGAATGGATATAGCAAACCTCCATGGCATCTGTTGGAAATTGTATTGAAAACTAAGAACTACATCAACATAGCTAATGTTAGAATTCAACATGAATTTAGAGAGGTCAATCAAATGGTCGACGCTCTAACAAAATGGAGTATTGAAAATCCAGATCATGTATTTACATCGGTCAATACTCTACCTCAAGGAGCTAAGGGACCATACAGGTTGGATTTGATGCAAATGGCCTCTCTAAGCATAGGAAAAACTGTATTTTATGATAGGACGTCCTCTTTTTGTTAAGTTACCTGTTGTTAATCCATAGCAGGTTTTGTAAGTTTTTGTAACCTTTTTATAGAGAAGGTTCACATAAGGAGGTAAATTGAGATAGCTGATCTATTTCTCTGTTGTAACTGATTTTTTGGATGAATGAAAGAAATGCGCCACCTATGACGTAACTTTTTTTTTTTTTAAGGTATACTATGTGATTCCCAAATATAGCAGTAACATAACCAGCCATCTTGGGTCTTAGCATTTCCTTGCCATGTACAAAATTTTCTTTGGAAACTCCATGCGTCCTAGCTATATATATATTGTGTATGACTTCCTGCTTGCTCTTATATGTTTTTGCTTGAGTCACATCGACTAATTAATTATATATCTTCGTGCTACCATCTACTATCTTCCATTTATTCACATGTTTTCAAAATAGTTATTAGTGGTCGCGTGATTGAATCTTTGGGCAATAAAGCTCCCTCTCGACTCGGTCAAAGATGAGCCTGATGATGGCAATACCGTCTTCTAAAATAAATAAATAGATATCATAATGAATTTCTATTTTCGTTTTTCACTTAAAAATTATGTAATTAAAGAATTCTTCTGTCATGATAATCCAAGTTTTGCCAATCCTTTGAAATAAGTTGTCATCCCATTTAATTAGTTGCGATTATGAATTGAGTCGAGGCCATGTCTACTCCATTTATTGATTCATTTGGAGCTTGTAATTTTGCAATGATCCATTGATCAGTTACAACCTCAACTGTCAAAATTCACTTTTGGCAACCCATTTCTACTTTGGTAGGGCCCGTGTCTAATATTTGTATGTCAAACTGTCATACCTTCAGTAATCAAAACTTCCCTATATACAGAAGATTAAATGCATGTGTAAATTGCTATAACGTTGATTTTTAGTACTATATTTTCGCATGTAATCTTCACGATGGCGAAATGATCTTTTTATTTTATTTGTTACATCAGTGTAGGGGGCGGGGCAAGGGAAAGAGAATGTTATGCTACTGATGGGATTTGAACCCTCCGTCTCAAAAGGGGAAGATATGGATATTGCCAAGTGAGTCCGCCCTTAACCCCGACCCTGAGAGAATCAATAGTTACTAACGGGAAAAACATTTTCTCGGTTAAGTTTGAAGACAGAATTTTCAAAAACCACTAGAGTTTAATAGCTATTAACTTTCTGTAGCAACCATATACATATTTACTTACTATAGCTAATATTTTGTTGCTACCGGATTGTATTCGTTGTATTCGCACTACTCTATTCATGAATACAGTCGAGAATTCGCCTAATAACTAGGGAGTCCAACTGTTTAATAACAGAAACAGGATCAGTTAGCATGAATACAGATGCAGAATTCGCCTTACAAGTAGGGAGTCCACCCGTTAATAACTGAAAGAGGATCAATTAGCGTGAATCACTCCTAATTTAACTCAACAAAATTAATTCCACATAATTTCATTGCTACTGTGTTGTATTCCATGTATTCGCGCGAATGTATTTATAAATACAGTGAGGTAATCCGCCAAAAACCAGGTGTTTAATAACCGAAAGCGCAATATTGAATTGTATTCAATTTTACTATATTGAATTTAGTTGTATTCAAACAATAAAAATCAAAAAAATAAGTTGTATACCGTTCTATTCAATTCGACTATACACATTGTATTTAATTCACCGATATTCATTATTTACTACTATACATTGGATTCAATTCGACTGTATTCAAACAACAAAAAATTACAAAAAGTGATATTTGGCCGTATTCAAAAAATACAGAACTTCGGAATACATAAATACAAGCGGAAAAGATAATGTACGTATTTTTACAAAATTATCACAATGTATTTGAGTGTATTTTTACATAATACAATGTATTTGTATCATTCTGTGTGACTCAATAGCAAAGAAGAGAAGAAAGTTGGCCGGAGATGGTGTTTTCCAGCCAAGCAAAATACTATATACATTTTAATAAAACTAAAAATGGAGACGAACGAAATTCCGGCCTCAAATTTTCTCCAGTGACTTTGCTTCAGATTTCCAAAAGCTCAATCTGTAGTCATGGCCAGATCTGTTCGCCTACTCCCTTTTCGCTTCAGATATATTTTATTTGCTTCAGAAAGTCCATCTGTAGGCATATAAATTTTATTAAAACTAAATCCAAGAAATAATTTGGATTATATTTTAAATTCAAGATATATTGGTCCAAATAAATACTATGGGCTAATATAATTGAATTAATTATATAAGTCCAATATATATGAATTAAATAAATAAATCTTAATCCATTGGACTAGCCCATTTAATTGGGGCTAATGTGATGAGCCCACTTCATTAAGCCCAAGATGTCATCTTCCTAGAGGGCCAATTTGGTGCCACGTGTCAAATGATGTGGCACACCAAGTCAAGCGGAAGAGCCAATAGGATCGTGCCACGTGTCAAAATGACAAAGCATGCCAAGTCATATTAAAAGGCCAATGAAACTGCGCCACGTGTGCAAGTGACATGTTCTGGCCAATCAAATGCAGCATTGTCACACTTCAATTTGATTGGTCTGAAAGAGTTTGTTCTTATCATAACTCTTCCCTCCGACAACTATAAATAGGGGTGTTCATAACCCAGAAAAGACACCAGAAGTTATAACAAGAAGCAAGAGAGAGCTCGTGGATCAAAAGCCGCAAATTTCTCTACAAGTTTCAGGCTTCAAACAACCAAGTTCAAGTTCAAGAAATCAAGTTCAAGTTTAAGAAGGAAGAACAAATCAAGTTCAAGCTCAAGAACGAAGAACAATTCAAGTATTCAAGATCAAGAACGAAATCAAATCAAATACAAGGCGTTCAAGATCAAGGCTACTTGTTCGTGATAAAATTCGTGGCAACAATCAAAATGTTCGCGATGAGTAAATCAATTAAAATTCAAGATCAAGCTCAAAGCCCCTTGAATTTATTTTGGAAAGTAGAATCAGAGAAATCATAGAGATTGTAACACTCAAATATTTGAAATAAAGTACTACGATTGTTGCGATATTTTTCGGTCTTGATTTTATTTTCTCGACGCAAATTTATTGTCTACACAACCATCGCCACAAAAAACAGCTGCTACAATGACTGCCTTGATGGAAAAGAGAGAGAGATATGAGGGAGAAGATAGAGGATTGAGAATCTTGCTGATATAGAGAGAGAAGAGATCAAAGAAAGAGAACACAATCGGCGTATTTCACGCCTCAATGATAGGGTATACAATAATTACTTATTTTGCTATAAAATAGAAAAAATAACTATAAGTAATAATATTTTGAAATTATTTTGGTTTATGATAAATAGAGTGTAATAGTTTGCTACCGGAGGTAAAATTTCCGTGATAAATCGTGAAGTCCATCCGGTGGGGGTAAGAGAAATAGGGCTTTGCTTGCCATTAAATTCTGTAATTGAACTAGAAAGGGCTTGTAGTTGACCGTTTGTTTGGCCCAAAAGTATACGCATCATTGCATTATGTACCATTAGCTTAAATTACAGACATATAGTACTAACATATTACAACAGATTTTTAAGGTTAAACTTTTTTTTTTAAGGTTAAACTTCATTTACATTTTGTACTGGTAATCAATTAAAAAGAAAGGCATCATTTGGGAGACAATTTGGGATGAAAGTACTAGCTAGTGAGGGATGAGTTTGAGTAAGAAATTAACATGGGTACACTCCACATTATGCAACAAATTAAAAGACAATATACCGAGAAAATGTTATGATTTATGTCAGCAGCACACCCAGCAATATAATGTATTGTAAGAGCCACCACTCTCTGCCACTGCCAACATTCTCCTCTTCCTACTTCTGCTTCTTGCTATAATTCATATATATGAATGTAATAATCACATTGTGTGGATCTACAACGACGGATTTAAGATTTATGTTTGATGGACTCACTCTAAAATTTTAAGCATTAAATTAGTTATACGTTTATAAGTTATGTGTTCTAAATTTAATATTTGTTAAAATTTTAGTAAATATTTACATGTTAAATGCTTACCCGTACTCAGTATTTATACCAAATCAAGCAATTTAACTGTAGCTGTTAAAAATTAAATTGAGAATACATATCATTTAGCAATATTTCATTGACAACTGTGCGTATAAAAGATACATGTCTTGCATTTATAAATGTTACGTAAATCGAGTGCAGATAAGATTTATGTATATACTGTTATATCGTAAAGCATATGATGCATATCCTAGTGGGTTCATATCTACATATAGTACTCTCCTCGTTAACCTCGGCGAAAAAACTTTTGAAAAAAAAAATAAACATTCACTTGGTTGTTTAGTTGTTTGTTCATGAGTTAAGGGGAAAAAATAGCAAAAAGAAGGAGATATTTTTCAGTTAGTTGGCTTTACCTCTATGATATTCCAAATAAGTATTTTCTTTCGTTTTCTTGCGTTAGGTTAGTTATTTTACTTACTCCACGCTACATGTGATTATTGTTAATAAAAGAATAAGATAATAAAGAAAGAATGACAGTAAAACTGAAACACCACTTTCAAGTTTGTTGCAAGTATTCTCTAAATATTTTTATGATATACTATGATGTCTCCGCGAAAATGTAAAGGGATATACAATTAAGAGTTTTAAAATAAATTAAGGACGACAAAAAAAAAAGAGATTTTCATGTCAAAAGAAAATTGAATTTGAGGTATATCACCCCTGCTAGAACTAGGGAGGCAGCAGCCTTTAACGTGGACGGCCCCTAACGAAACATATACGAACAGATTTGATATTGAAAGTTGAAACCACAGCCAATTAAGGTTGTTCTAAGAACTAAGTATATGACGGCTCAGTGCTGAACATGCTCCATACAGTAGTATTTCAAAAAATATATTTCTCCTTTTTTTAAATCCAAGAACATTATTCCTGAAACAAACAATGTTATCCTGAAAAGAAAATTCAAACAACTTTTCCCCAAAAAGTTTTTTCCAGGTATCCATAGATACTTGATTGAAATAAAAGTTTTAATAAGAAAAAGAATAAAAGTTTTGTTGAGATATAAAATAAAATGAGACATGACAAAATGCTGGATTATTTTCTAATTTTCTATTACACCGGGGGATTAGGGAGAGGATGGGAACAGAAATTGTCATGAGAATAGAAACCAGACTTATTGTGCGGAAAATTTCCATCCTATAAAAAATAATCGAGACATAACTAATAAATTGATTTCTTATGGTATCAAATAATATTCGACTTAAGCGATACAAAAATTTATATAGTATTTTATATGGAATTATGTAGAATATGCATATTGTCAATGCGGAAGTTAAATTATATATAGATTAAAGGGCCTTTCTATAGAAAAAAGTATATGTATTACAATTCATTCATTATCGTCTTTTTTTATTTATTATTTTCTAATTCATTCACTTTAAGATTGTCGTGTAACCCCATCTATCTTCAATTGCTTTCACAGTATTTTCAGTGTGACCACATAAATTAAAGCATAACAGTTCATGCGCTATAATTTTGGTGCATTATCACTTTTAGCACGCGTCAGAATTACTATTTACATATGTAGTGGAAAACGTGTATAAAATTTGTTATAATTTTTATATATAACATACAAAATATATATATACAAAAAATATACAAAATTATATATTCGGCTATTATTTTTACAGTAGCTATACAATGTCATTTTTCCTATAATTTTTGAATAATTAATAAGTGAACCAAAGTGCCTTTGTAGAAGGGAGATATATTGCCCGGAACATCCTAATATGTCAAGACCTAGTGAGACTCTATAATAGGAAGAATACTACTAAGAGTTGTCTTATAAAAATTGATCTTAAGAAGGCTTATGACTCAGTAGAATGGGGATTTGTGGAAGAAATGCTATATGCACTAAACTTTCCAAGTCAGTTCATAAGCTGGATAATGAGGTGCATCACAACTACTCAATATACACTAGCAATCAATGGTGTCATGTATGGTTGCATAGTAGGAAAAAGGCGACTGAGACAAGGGGATCCAATATCCCCATTGTTGTTTGTAATATGTATGGAGTATTTTACTCGAATTATGAGAATGGTGGTTGTCCAAGAGCGGTTTGCTTATCATACAAAATGTAAACGGCTGTAGCTCAATCATCTATGCTTTGCAGATGATGTATTACTGTTTTGCAAAGGGGAGTATCAAGATATAGTACTAATGTTGAGAGGACTACAAAGCTTCTCAAATGCATCAGGCCTAACTACAAATGCTGCAAAGTCTAATATATTCAGTGCAAACATGGATGATCAATGCCTGCAAAACTTATGTGAACTAACAGGTTATAAGACTCTACCATTTAGGTATCTTGGGGTACCTATATCACCAAAGAAGCTGACAACACTGGATTGTAAAATCTTAGTGGACAAGATGACAATGAAGATTAAAAGTTGGGTGATGTTTGGCTATAATTTCATATATTTAGTGCATTACTTACTTTATATTTTGATATTTTAATGTTAAATTGTAATACAATCGTGCTTAATTGAGTTTATTTTATGTGTAGGTACTTTGAAGATGGGATTTTGGAACAAAATGCACAAAACAATTGGAGAAAGAAATATCCCTCGGAGCTGAGTGCGCGCAAAGACTAGACAAAGAATTGAAGAAAAATGGCCTGAACTAGCGCGAGGTCTAGCGCGTTCGCGCTAGTTCAGAAGCGGGAGGCAGAATGTTAGGCTATTAGCGCGAACAGTAGCGCGTTCGCGCTAGTCCCAGTTCCGAAAAAGACTTGTCAGGGGTAAAATTTGAAGTCTGGAGGAAATTTTGTCTCCTTTTTAGTTTTGGACTTGGTTATTTCACCTAGGCTTTTTCCTATACTTATAAGTAGTCACTAAACACTAATTTTGGGAGACTTTTGGCGAGAGAGGGGAGGAGGACGTTTTTGAGAGTAAAGCACAAGCACAGAGCCGCTGTGGAGGCCGGGTTTCATCTTTTCTTTCTCCAAACTTAGTAATTTTTATGTATCTTTGTATGATTTGTTGTTTTGCTACCATATCTATGTGGAGCTAAGCTTCACGTTCTAGGATTGTGGTTCTTTCATGACTATTGTTATTCGGATATTGATTTTGATTGCTTAGTTTATCATATTGGTTTATTTATTTAATCCTGCACTTAATTATTTGATTGCTTGATCACCAATTGAATACTATCTACGAATCTAGAGTTGAACTCGAAAGTGGGAATTCTAGATTGCATATAGAATTGAGTAGAGCAAGTTCTTGAACTCGGGCATCGGGGAACGGATTCGCAATTAGGATAGACATATACCTAATTGCCTTGCTTGGTTGAAATACAGGAATTATAAATGCGTTCTTGTTGATTCTAACTCCATAGACATATAGGCGTTAGGTTAGCTTGAATAGGCGAGTAAGAACTCGACAGATTCTTATGAGCAATATTAACCCTGTCAACTAATAAACTAGATAAATTAGTTAGTCAATTCAATTGAAGAATACAATAGGAATGTTAGATAGCCCATAACCCTAGATCGTTTTCATTACATTGATATCATAAAAATCTGCTCTTTCTCTCTGTTTAAAGTTCATTATTTATATTCTTTATTTAATTAGTTTAGAATCAATTACTTCTAGGTTTAATTCTTGTTTAGATAATCAGGATAGTCTAATTTAGTTAATGGTTAATCACAAGTCCTCGTGGGATTGACATCCGACTTTTAGTCACTTTATTACTTGACGACCGCGTATACTTGCGTGTGCGTTTGGCCGCAACAAGTTTTTGGCGCCGTTGCCGGGGCCTTAGAAATTAACTAGTCTAGTAGGTTAGATTTTTACTTTTTGTCTATTCAAGTTTCTTTTTATTTTTATCTTAGTTTAATATTTTATTATCTTTGTTGACATAGCTTCTTAGAATGAGAATTGGTCGAATATTGGTTATTCTTATTATGATGATCCTTGTACATATTGTGGAGGACCTCACTGGTGGAAAAATTGTCAGAATGTTCCCGGGAGCGAGTTGTGCGCACAATCTCAATCATTTGAGTGGAATATTTGTCATATATGTGGTGTTCAAGATGGCCATTGGGATGGTTGTCCTAATTCTTATTATCCTTCTCAGAGCTCTTATTATGATCTTTCTTATAATGTTTGTGAGTTTGATAGGGGCAATGAAGTACAGGATATGGAACGTGATGCATATTTTAGGGATATTCTGAGGCAAGTAGCAGAGCAACATGATGAACTTAGAAAAGATATGAAAAGAATGAGGGCAACAATCACAAGAATGAAGGCCAGTATGGAAGAATTAAATAAAGAGAGCGAGCACCGACAAGAGGAAAATTTTGAAAAAAAGGAGATTTTGAGTCAAACTTGGCTGGTGGAACAAGCTGAAAGATTGGAAATATATGTGAGAAAATTACAGATGGGATACAAGACCTAATAGAAGGAAGAGCTAAACTGGGACAAGAGATCGAAAAATTTGGCACTGCTATTCACGACTTGGATGCAGATATGAGTGCAAAGGTTGATGCGTGTAATGCCCAACAATTTAATGATGAGTTGTGTGAAGCTGAAAAAGATCTTCTAAACCAAATTGAGCAGCTAAAACGAGAATACCAAGCATTAGACCATATTCCCCTTGATGATGCCAATATTGAGAAGAGTGCTCTAGAGTCATGTGAGAGAGTAGATAATATTACTTTGGGAGACTTGAGTGTGTGTATATATGGGGATGTAAATAATAGTACAATTCATGAGTTAGGGCGCAATAAACCTCATTCCAATCATTTTTCTACATTGTGTTTAGAAAGTAAGATTGTAATCGAGCCATTTGAGCCTATAGAGGAGTCAAAGGTGAGGATGAGAGTGCCTATATTCTTGAATTTGTTGTGCCAGAAAGCAAATATTTTATTCCCCATCTAATGGCCAAGAAGTGCATAGTGAAAAAATTATTACTTGGCCTGGTTATCATTATAGCCCCACCACTGGAGCATAGCCGCAGACTGGATGCCATGTTAGGGGTACAATTTATAAGTTCAAGGTGGAGACAAAAATTGGTTCAAGTCGTGCCGCGACTTTAAATTAGGCGCTTGTTGGGAGGCAACTCAGCTTTACTGCTTTCTTTTTATTTTTGATTTTTTTCTTATTGTATTATTTTTGTAGTGTTGTTTTATTTTATAGGATTTTGAGCATAGGGAGCAAAGCTACAGGAAGTGTGCAAAGGTGAGCCATGTGGTTAGAACTAAGTGTGGGGTTCCCGCACAAAGGACTGTACCTGGGAGAAGTCTGAGTATCCCGCGAGCTGCTAATGCTTCTGCCTTTGGCCTACCAGGGAGTCTCTTTTACCCTCTTGTTATTTTTAGTGTGTATGAGGACATTGTACAATTTTAAGTGTGGGGTGAGGAGATTGTCTGGGTGATTTTCTGTGCTATGTTAGCTTAGTTATAGTACTCGTTCTTAGTGTAGTAATTTTTTTTTTGTTAAAAAAAAAGACGAAAAAAAAAATTGAAAAATTTGGACTTTTTCCGACGATGGATTTTGTGGACAGCTTTCTTGAGGGATTAAAGTCTAAACAAAAAAACACAAAAATATGTCTTTTAGCTTTCTTTAGGTAGTAATAATCCCCCGTGGTTTTTCTTTGTGCCTCGGTTCTTTTCCATGGGATGTAGTTTGAACCGGGTAGTTTTTTCTTTTAGAGTAGTTTAGGGAATAAATTGGAGGAAGAAAGATGAGATAAACCTAGGCGCCCTTGACTTGTTTGATAGTAGCATATTTAGGTTTTGGCATGTGTAGTATCTTCCTTATGATTTGAAATTATTGATAATGCCTTGCTTAGTTGGATAGCATGTCTTGTGATGCCTATGTCTCGTTTTCTTGACTTATGTTTACTTTGTGCTTCATGCTTAATATCTCGTGGCTCTGTGAATACTTGCATTTGTTTGAGAGTTGGAATGAGACCGCCCTTAGTTAGTCATGTGCCATGTGTGGTGAGGTTTTTGTGTAGTCTATGTATTGTACATGTGTCTAGAACTTGCCCGGTTTGTGAGTCGAAGCGAAATTTTAGGTGATGCTCGGTTTGAAAAATGATTGTAGGCTTTCTTTGATCTTTTTGAGCTTAATTGCTTACCACAAATAAAATTTATCCCTAGTCAACCCTTTTGAGCCTATAGACTTTTATTTGGCACCCACATTACAAGCCTATACCCTTTTTATTCTTAATTGACATTGTTTTGATCCCTTTTACCTCTTAGGCACTTTAATTGTAAAATGAGCATTAAAAGAAGTAAGAAGGAACTAAGTGTGGGGTGACTTTTGAGTGGAACCAATAAAAGGAAGAAAGGTGCACTTGTTTTGTAAAATAATACACCACTAGCGTAAATTGAAAAAAAAATAGAGATGAATACATTGTTGTCTTGTTCTTGATAGTGGGTATGAATTAATGTAGTGCTTAAAGAAGAAGGGAACATTTTTGGGGTGATATTGTTTGTGAAAGTGAAGTCGATTGAAGAATTTATGCTTAAAGTTGATTATGTGGTGTGTTAAAGTGCTTAGGAAGGTTAGTCACTATTCCTAAATATATCCTACCCGTCCCTTAGCCCACATTACAACCATGAAAAAGACCTAATTGATTTTAGATCGAGCGAGCCTACATTAGTAGAGATTTACATTAAGGGCAAGCCTATGGTACCAATTACATGCATGTGACTTCTTTTGTGAGGGTGAGCGATATTTTCTTTTGATATATATGAGTCCTTAAAATATATTTGATCATGAGATTCGAATGTGTGGATTCAACTTAATCTCTTGCTTTGGTTGTGAGGGCACATGGTTTTACGAGGGATAGGTAACATTATTAGACTTCTCTAGGATGTTGGGTGTTCAAGCCATGAGTGCATTGTGACATTGAGTTGGTTTTTGAGGCTAGGATAGTTGTGAGCATATTGTCTTTGTTGGAATATTTTTGAAGAATGACATAAGTAAAGGGAAGTGTATGATGATTGCATATGCTAGAGTTTAATTTGTGCTATTAACCATGGTCATTGGTATAGTGTACCTCAATTGTGTAAAAATAAAGTGCTGAAAGATAGAGTAAAGTGTTGGTTGACTCGAGGACGAGCAACGCTTAAGTGTGGGGTAGTGATGTTTGGCTATAATTTCATATTTTTAGTGCATTACTTACTTTACATTTTGATGTTTTAATGTTAAATTGTAATACAATCGTGCTTAATTGAGTTTATTTTATGTGTAGGTACTTTGAAGATGGGATTTTGGAACAAAATGCACAAAACAATTGGAGCAAGAAATATCCCTCGGAGCTGAGTGCGCGCAAAGACTAGACAAAGAATTGAAGAAAAATGGCCTGAACTAGCGCGAAGTCTAGCGCGAGGTCTAGCGTGTTCGCGCTAGTTCAGAAGCGGGAGGCAGAATGTCAGGCTATTAGCGCGAACAGTAACGCGTTCGCGCTAGTCTCAGTTCCGGAAAAGACTTGTCAGGGGTAAAATTGGAAGTCTGGAGGAAATTTTGTCTCCTTTTTAGTTTTGGACTTGGTTATTTCACCTAGGCTTTTTCCTACACTTATAAATAGTCACTAAACACTAATTTCTGGGAGACTTTTGGCGAGAGAGGGGAGGAGGACGTTTTTGAGAGTAAAACACAAGCACAGAGCCGTTGTGGAGGCCGGGTTTCATCTTTTCTTTCTCCAAACTTAGTAATTTTTATGTATCTTTGTATGATTTGTTGTTTTGCTACCATGTCTATGTGGAGCTAAGCTTCACGTTCTAGGGTTGTGGTTCTTTCATGACCATTGTTATTCGGATATTGATTTAATCCTGCACTTAATTATTTGATTGCTTGATCACCAATTGAATACTATCTACGAATCTAGAGTTGAACTCGAAAGTGGAAATTCTAGATTGCATATAGGATTGAGTAGAGCAAGTTCTTGAACTTGGGCATCGGGGAACGGATTCGCAATTAGGATAGACATATACCTAATTGCCTTGCTTGGTTGAAATACAGGAATTATAAATGCGTTCTTGTTGATTCTAACTCCATAGACATATAGGCGTTAGGTTAGCTTGAATAGGCGAGTAAGAACTCGATAGATTCTTATGAGCAATATTAACCCTGTCAACCAATAAACTAGATAAATTAGTTAGTCAATTCAATTGAAGAATACAATAGGAATGTTAGATAGCCCATAACCCTAGATCGTTTTCATTACATTGATATCATAAAAATCTGCTCTTTCTCTCTGTTTAAAGTTCATTATTTATATTCTTTATTTAATTAGTTTAGAATCAATTACTTCTAGGTTTAATTCTTGTTTAGATAATCAGGATAGTCTAATTTAGTTAATGGTTAATCACAAGTCCTCGTGGGATCGACATCCGACTTTTAGTCACTTTATTATTTGACGACCGCGTATACTTGCGTGTGCGTTTGGCCGCAACACTGGGGGATAAGGAATTTATCATATGCAGGGAGAGTACTATTGGTGAATGCAGTACTAATGCACATACTCACTTACTGGGCATCCATCTTTCTCTTGCCTAAAAAAGTTATCAAAAACATCATAGGGATATGTAGGAGCTTTCTATGGGATGGGAAAGCCTATACGAGCAAGCCATCTCTAGTAGCATGGGACTTGGTCTGCAGACCAAAAAGATAGGGAGGTTTAGGGGTGAATGACACTGCAGTTTGGAATGAAGCAGCCATAGCAAAATATGTATGGAACATAGCATCTAAAACTGACAATTTGTGGGTTAGATGGGTGAATCATATCTACTTAAAAGGAAGAGATTGGTGGCAGTACAAGGCCCCTACAGATTGCAGCTGGTACGTGGAGGAAAAAGTTTTGTT
>NW_017670862.1:339027-423149 GCF_001879085.1 Nicotiana attenuata
ACTCATGACGAAAGAAAGGCTGAAACGAATGGGAATCAGCAAAGACAGCCTTTGTGAGATATGTGGAAATGCAGAAGAAACAATTGCTCACTTGTTCTTTGAATGTCCACTTGCGAGGAGGTGCATAGAAGACACGCTGAGGTGGTTAAGCATAGATACCAGGAATNCTGGAGCTGCAGGGCTAGGGAGAGAATGACCAGGAATATCAAAGGGAAATCATGCAGAGCTGTAGTGTTAACTATACTAGCAGCAGTTGTTTATCACATATGGAGAGCAAGGAATATAGCATTATGGGAACATAAGGTGATACGACCTGGGCAGTTATACAAGCAGATTAAGCAAGATTGCAAGTATAAAGCACTTGAAGCAATTAGAAGAAGCCATACGAGTAGAGAGAAAAACTGGATTGAAAATATTTATAGAGAAAATGTATAGATATGATTGTAAATAAGTGATAGTAAGAACAATTAGAGAGTAGTCTAATTGTATTTGAGATGTAATTTTGACAAGTGATATATAAAATCTTTTTTGTTCGACCAAAAAAAATAAGTGAACCAAACGTTAATTCTCTGCCATTAACATTATTTCTACATTTGAAAACTTTTCTTTTATTTTCTCATTTCCTTTTTGTAGATTGTAAAGGGAACCCACCAAACCCTAATCCAAAAGTACACAATTTGGACGAGCAGACACTGGCAAAGATGCTTTCCCCAATGGTTTGACGGTTGACCGTTCCGTTCCGTTTCTGCCCACTGTGTTTTGCCACTCACGGTTGGTATTTCCGTAAATATACTGCAAAGTCAGCCCTTCTTTCCTAATCTCATATCCTTCATTTTAAAAAATCAAAAAGCAACAGCCAGCCTGGGCCAAACATAATAATACACCCACCACTCACTATCCTACTCTCTCCCCCACTGATGTGTATACCACCTTCCTCTCAAATTTCTTTTTATTTATTTTCATATTTCTTCCATTTTAATTTAATTGGCTATTAATGAAGCACGTCGAAATTGTCATACAAAGAAAATTTGGGAAGTTCAATTTGAAGGTAGAACATCGCTTTCTAAAATCATATAGTATCAATCCTCTTCTTTTAAGTGGTTCATTTCTTTATCATGACATGAAGACATTATCCTTCTATTTTTTCTTATGTATATACGTAAATTAAAATTAAAATTCATTACAATTATAATATATTTCCTACACAAAAAACATTTTGATTTTAGAGTTAAATGTAATGCAATCTTCTTCAATTTAATAAAGTGATTAGATGGCTTCACTTCTCCAAACCAAAACACATACGTCAACTAGCAACTTTGTTGAAAGATCTTTTGCCTTTTACGTTGAACTTTTGTATATATTACCTATTCTTTTTTTGTGCTTGTAAACGAATTTGTCAATTTAGAAGGCACAAATATTCCAATCCTAAAGTTCAAGTTAAATATTGTCTTTCCTCCGCTTGTTAAAATAATGCATATATTTTTCTAAAATAGTTTTTTTAGAACAAAATGTGATGCACGAGTTATGTCTATTACTTTAAACAAAATCGATAGAGCATGACTCCACAGGTTCCCTGAACAAATAATAAATATGTGGCCGGTCAAATTACAAACAATCACTTTGAAATAGAAGGGCTCTAATAAATGTAAATTCAATAATAGATTGTGACAAATGGGAGTCCTAAAATACTTTCACATGCATTTTGCAACCCATATAGCGTCACTATCAGTTAATATCATTATCCTATGTAATTGAGTACTTAAGAAGTACATATGTTAATGTTAAGTCCAAGAATTATGCGGCGGATGCGGTGCAGTGAATGTGGCTGCTCCTCCCTTAACCAGATGGTTCGAGTTCGAGTCCTGGGTATGAAAAATCCTTGGTAGGGAGCGCTACCCCCCGAAATGGGCTCTATTCGGCGCGAATCCGGATATAGTCGGACCCCAATAAGGATACTGGACACCGGGTGGGAAATCAAAAGAAGTCCAAGAATTATGTTCGGTCCGAAGAAGCTCAAATTTCAAATAAAAGGTGTTTTAAAAAATAAAATAATCAAAAATCAATATTATTTAAAAACTAATTATAATAATAAAATTCTAGACGAACATAAATGAAAAGGATTTAATAATTTGAAGAAAAAAAAAAAGAAGATTACAGTAATTGGTTGTCGGTATTTTTGTTAGTAGATTCTATCATCATATTTATTTCTCCATCAGAAAATAATAATAAAAATAAAAATAAATCTAGAGATTGAAAAGTGGTGGCGGGGAAAAGGGGGAGAAGAAAAAGAGCGCGTGAAGAGAGTAGAGGAAGACAGTGTGTAAAGGCAGTTGGGGGCAGGCAATGTTAGAGTATACTAATAATAATTTCATGTCCGTAACTCCTCCTTTTTCCCCCTCTATCTCTTTCTTTTGCTTTCTCTTCCCTCCCATTTTACTCTCTCTCCCTCTCTTTTTTTCCCTCCTCCTCCTCCTCTCTGACCTAATTGTCTCCCTTTCAATTCTCTCCTCAAAAATCCTTCACTTCATCTACTAGATCGTAATATCCAGATCCATATCCACTTTTTTCAGATTATTATTCAGAGAAGATGACTCCATCAAGTCAATTTGGGGACACGACATACACAAAGGTGTTTGTAGGAGGTTTGGCTTGGGAGACTCAAAAGGAAACCATGAAGAAATACTTTGAACAGTTTGGTGATATTTTGGAGGCTGTCGTCATCACTGATAAGGCTACTGGACGATCCAAAGGCTATGGCTTTGTATGCTACTTTAATTTTTTTTTTCCATCTAATAATTACCTTTGGAGTAGTATTTAATTTGTTAGTTAAAAAAATACACTATTTTTACAGTCATGTCTTGGGTAAGTTTTTTTTAATTAACATTTTAAAAGAAATGACAGGAAATTAGTAGCGAAGATCTCTTAAATATTTTTGTTTGATGTATGATCATGTTGGCTTTGCTTCCAAAAATAGGTAACATTTCGTGAGCCAGAAGCAGCGATGAGAGCTTGTGTGGATGCTGCTCCTGTCATTGATGGCAGAAGGGCCAACTGCAATCTTGCTTCCATGGGTGTTCAAAGATCTAAGCCTACTACCCCTAAACATGGTATACACTATAATTAGTTTCTCCTTTTTCAGTAGGTTAATCACCTTTTAAATGTTTATACCTATTATCACATGTAATTTTTCTAGCATATTTTGCTTTATTTCATCACAAATGGTATAGTTAACTGCCAAATGTTGTACTTTTTTATTTAAATCTTTTAATTATACATGGTACATACATCCATTGGATAGTACTTATTAATTAGTGGATGGTCATTATGTAAATTTGACTGCTTTTTAAGCAGATATATCTATATACTCCTCTTCTTCATGCAGCATGATGAATATTCTCCCCATTATGGGAAAAAGTTGTAGTAATTCTTTGTTAAGATTGTGTCTATGTTGGCTTGGATTTATGAATAAGAGTCCACTTTATATATAGGATGCTCTTTGCTTTAGCACCACCAGCTATACCATGTGACAGGATATGTTTTACAAAAGCATGACAGCTCATTCTTCTGTGCAAGAAAACACCTTTTACTTTTTTTTGCCATACCTTGGGTGTTTTATTTTTACCTTTCTTTCAACTTAATACTAGTACTAGTACTCTATCCAAACCCACTGTGTCCAATAAGGAAAACTTCTGCTTCAAGATTTTACATCAAGCATTCCTCTATTTATCTTTTCCTTTTTATGGTTAGTATGATCTTATAATTAAAACACTTTAATTAATGATAATGAGCAGGTGGAGGCAGGAACTTTAGGGTGATGAGTGGTTTTCAAGGAGGGTTTCAAACAGCAGCAGGTGGGTTGGGCACAGCTTTTCCTTCAGCAGCAACCTTCCCTCATTATGCCATCCAACAAGGCATCCCTTACAATCTTTATGGGTATGACACTCTTTATATTTTAAAGAATATGCTTTTTATTTTCTACAACTGTAATATATACAATAACCTGTTTTTTTTTCATTGTGGGGGGGGGGGGGGGGGGACGAGAGAGTCTTCACGTGCATATGCCAACTCATTGGTCACACACAACACCTCATTATATAAGAGATTCTATCCACGCATGCTCACTCACTCCACCATTCTTTTCTATCTATCATAATGTCTCCCCCACTTTCTCTCTCTCTCTCATTCACTCACTCACTGTGTGTGTATGTGTGAGTGAGTGAACATGGTAATGTCGACATTATCATGTATACACAGCTCATCCTAGGACAAGAAATGACTCATGCATTAATTGATATTGTACATTACTCAAACTGTTCACTTAGAAAACTTGTATACCAAGTTTCACATTCTAATGTTTTTTGGTTTCTTTTTCTTGTAACAAACTGTCAGGTACTCTCCCTACTCGCCAGATTACACTTACCCTACGGTTTGTACCTATTATCTTATGTATCTTTCATTTAACAGTTGAACTACAGTATGCATGTTACTTGGTTGTTAAAGGAATGAATTTTGCATCTAATTTATTTCATTATATGTGACATTATCTTTTTATTAATTCATTTGAAAAAATACCTATCGCTTAATCTTATTACGCTACATAATTGAAAATAACGGAGTATTATAAGTCAAAGACAAGTTTGTGGTGACGCAGTTGGAATGCACGATGTCCAAAGCAGGAATCATGTGGTTTTAGTCAAAAGCTAATTGTTGACCTTTATTTCCTTTCCCCATCTAAAGAAGGCATGAATCTTGAACTTCAGTTTGTGGGATGCATGAAATTTAATTTACTCTTTTACAGTCACCCGTCAATCAACTTTGTCAGACTTCTGAGCAAATTCTGTACTTGTAATGGAATTCAATCTTTTCCAACTTTACCTAAACAAAAATGCCATCAATATTTTCCTTTTTAATTTCTTTTAAAAAAAATGATACTCCATTATCTTATACAATAAAAGTAACAACTATATCCAATCTCAAACATGTTATGAATCTTCCCTTCCTCATTTTACCTTAATAATATTAATTGATAACAACAGAAATATTATGACATGCATGTTTAAGATCACTAGTTCAAATGATATTTTTTGGTACGTGACAAAAATATTCTTAAAATTTGTGTCCAATCAATCACTGTCATATGAAATGAAATGGATTGGATGGCCGAGTTTTATTAATGTAGAGTAATGCTAGACATTAGTATGAGATGTTTGTTAATTTGTGCAGGGTTACTATAGCGTGTATGGAGGAGCAGCTAGCCAATATCCTGTGTATGGCACTGCGGCAAGTGGTGTGTTATCCAGTGCAGCTGCTGCCTTTTACCCTTACATGAATTTTGGAGAAGGAAACGGTGGAGCAACCACTGGCTACGCAGCCGCCAGCCAGGGGTATGGCGGGGTTCAGTACCCACACCATCTCTTCCAGTATTCAGCTGCTGCTATCAACTCCACTGGTGGGGGTTATCCAGCACAGCACTATGGTACCCCCATTTCCCTCGCTCCCTCACCCGCACTGCATTCAGGTTTGTATATCACACCCAATCAATTCTTCTCTTTACTTTTTACTTTGTTTAATATCATAGATTTAAGTACTTTTGATATTTGTCAAAAGTCTTTCTTTCTTTTTTAAACTACGTGTCTAGTCAAACACTATCATACAAATGAAATCGATCGAAGAAGTAATTCTTGGGAAAGAATATGTGGTGTTCACCCGAAAGCTTAGGCCTTGGAAAAGAGAACCAACACTTTCTTAAAGCCCTTACCCTTTTAATGTTTACTTTATGTTTGGAAATTTATCACTTTCACTTTACCTGCATGTACTTGAAACTAATTCCAAGTCAGAGTCAATTTGATCAGTTTGTATTTAAGACTACAACTAAGAAAAGGCCTCTACATCACAAAGAAGCCCCATTTTCAAGCTATCATTGAAATCTCAACGGTTTTTGACTTTACAATATCAATACACCCAACTGTCAACAAACTTAAAGCGCGCCATCAAATTATGGCCTACCAACAATTAATATCATCTGGTTTCTTATTTGTTTCATTAATGCCTTTCTATGTGATAATTGAAGGAAATAAGGTACATCTTTGAATGAAATTCTAATTGCTAGTAGCTAGTTCCTCGATGTGAATTTCCTCCAATCCCATCCACCCCTAATTTTTTTCATTAATTTTTTTTTTAATTGCGCTGCTATTGATTTCTGGTGGGAAGGAGGTACTAATATCTTTGACAGTTTGTTTTGCTGTGCCACAGGCGTGACAATGACGCTGCGTGCACCAATACCTCATCGTTAAGAGAGACTTATAATTGTCAACTGGTCAAGAGAGATCGATACAACATTGATCATCTACAATGGTACCTGAAAAAAATACTGAAGGATCTTTGGCCTAACCATGGTTCTCTTGCATCTTTCTCTTTGTCAAATGGAGGCCCGCGTATGGAACACGGGCTTTTTCCAGAAGCTTAAGGCCCCCCAAAGGGGTACGTTCAAAAAATGTGGAGTAAAAATTCTCCATACCATTTCTTCTCTTGTAAGGAAAGGGTCCTTCAAGAGAGAAACAAAGCATGCATATGCATCTCATCATCATCATCACCAACTCAAGCTATCAAAAGAGCTGAGTTGGTCATCATGTTTTATCTTTCTCTTTTATAAAAGCTTAGCCCTGGAAAAGGCTGAGCAAATTGTTTTAAGATTTTGCCTGTGAAGGGCTCAACTAAAAAGTCTTGATCAGTTAGTTTATATTTTAAAAAAAAAAAGAATTGTAAATTCAAGAATTTTCCAACTTGTAGTCTTTTCAACTTCACCTTAATGTGGATCTTGAAATGGCTAATCCCTCCAACTTAAGCTACTCCTATTAACTTGTAGATGTTATAGAAATATTTGTGATATCATGGGCATGAGGATGTCCCAAGTTTTTGTTACTGCTAACTATTAACTAGTCTTAGGATTTTAGAACTTAGACTAGGATCAATCACCTTTTGAAAATCTTTTTTTAAATTTTCATTTTGATAATCACACACTATGTGTCTAACAGGCCAGCAATGTCTCTTGAGGATAAGAGGAATTGTCTGAATTTACTGTTGATGTTTGTTTGTTTTTAATGTTGTAAAAAGTGTAGGTCGGGGCTAGAATAGGGTAATTTTAGCCCCTTTTACTTAAAATTGTAGCGGGGGATAGTGGATAGTATTCTGTTTAGCTTTATCATATTGCATTAACTTTTTTCAGGAACTCCATTAAATGGATATGGAGTTCCAATGCATCAGAAGTTAGTTACCCTAGGGAGATATTTTGGGGTCTCTTGGGTACTTCTTCAACTAGACTCATCAACCATGGTTAGGACTCAGGTCATCTTCAATTCTCTGTCACTCTCTCTCTCTCTATCTCCTTCTCTGTAATTTGAGCTGAAATTTGATACTCTTTATATGTATAAGCCTATGTTTGAATTATAACTAGGAAGAAGATTCATTCTCCATCATGGGATGTTTGAGAATGGATGCTACTTAAGCAACTTACTATTTTTATTTCAACTATGTCAAAAACGACTTTGTTTAATTTTGCTAATGCATTGTTTATGATAGACTAATGTCTAATGTTATCTGTCGTTCTTGGAATTTCCCCTACCTGAGCACCTTAGTTTTCTTTCTCTTTAGTTTATTTTTCCAATTTACTTGTGGGGGTTGAATTATACATTTAAATTATACTTATTTTTTGTTTGCTTCGAGAAGACCGAGGCTCAATGTGTATTTTGGAAAAATCTCACTTTATATCTATTAATTTCAAACTATTTACCCTTTAATGCTCAGGCCCAAACTATTTACTACTCCTACCCATGGGGTCCAAACTATTTACTCGGTTATTTAGACACCCAACACACAAACTCAAACATCAGTAGACCAAACTAACTGAAAAATTGCCCTACGCAAATATAGACAAATTTAGGATTTTAAATTAGTGAATGAAGATTACCATTACATAAATTAATCCACCTGGGGAAAGTAAAAATAGACATAGTCGTACTTTAGCAGAATTGTTAGCAGCGGAAGGATCAGAGTGGGTGCCATTAGAGGGGTCGTGATAGAGGGGTCGTGATGGGGAAAATCTTCATAGGAACAGAGAATATCATAACAAATTACAAGTAAGTCAAGAAGTAGCAAACAAGAAAATAATTCAAGGATCTGGACTTACTAAAATTAAGACCAAGCCTTCTTTAATCTTGGGCCTTAACCCAAATTTCTCTGCTCCTTTAAAAGAAGCAGAGAAATTCTGTTCCACTTTTTATTGATTATTCTTTCCCTAGCTCTTGCTCTTGCCTTGGTTTAAAATTTTTATTTTGAAGATTTCTTGTTTGATTCAAAGTGGGTGCTGTTAAATATTGCTTATAATACCTTCTGGAAGTTCATACTGAAATTTGATAGCATTTGGAGCTGATTTAAGGTGATTGAGTTGGAAATTGCAGTTGAAAATCGAAAAAGAACACAGCTACCCAATAGTATACTGCTACGGTATACAATATGCTGTTGGAGTATATAGCTATACTGCAACAGTATACTATTATAGTTTACAATATACTGCAACGGTATATTGTAATAACCGAAGAAGAACAGAGTTACCTAATAGTATACCGCTACAGTATACAATATACTATAGGAGTATATAGTTATACTGCAACAGTATACTATTATAGTATACAATATATTATTATAGTATACTGTAATAATATGTAATATACAGTAGCAATATGCTGTAATAGTATACAATATACTATAATAGTATACTTATTACCCGTAAATTCACTTGCCTTTTTCTTTTAATTTGCTTTAAGCTTTTCCCAGCGTGAGGGGCAAATTGAAATGCAAATATATATATATATATATATATATATATATATATATAATGTAACGGTATACTCTTACAATTAGATCCTTTTTGAATTTTTTAAATTTTTATTGACATCTGATATTATTTCAGTTTAATAATTGAATTAAATTTTTTTAACTCTTTGCATACAATTGTATACCCTGTTGGTATAGCTATATACTATACTGGTATTATATGTTAGTTAATATTTTTTGGTTGTATTAGCTACATTTAATTGGTACACAATTTGATTTTTCTTTAGTAATAATATAAAAAAAAAAGAATAATAAAAAATGGTGAAAAAAGTAAATGAAATTAGATTATGAAGATCAAAAGAATATAAACAAAAGAAGTGAAATGAAATTAGAAAAGGATATAAAAAAATAAGAAGAAAACGAGAAAAAAGAAAAGGAGAAAAGAAAAAAAGAAAGAAAAGAAGCATAGAAATAAAAAAGAATTGGAGAATAAAGAAAAATTCCCCACAAAAATTACTATGGGTAGGAAATGTAATTAGTTTATGAGTAGAAAAATAAATAGGTAAACAAGGGTAAATAGTTTTGTTTTTGTAGGTCACTGTGTCAAAACCCCATTTATTTTTAGTAAGACATTTGAATTTGAGTATACATATGAATATGTGGATGTGTATTAAAATTAAGACGTTTGATTTGAATATATTTTTTTGTAATATTAATATATTGTATTAAGATTTGAATATTAAATAATTAAAATTAATAATTTGTTAATATTTGATGTGTAGAACTTATTTTTATTTAAAAATTAATAAATATAAATTTTAACAAAATACTATTTAATCTAACACAACATCAATAATATATTTTTAAAACATTATACGGTGGTTGATAGTGATTATGGCTAACGGTGGTAGTTGTTAACGCTGACTGGGGGTGGTGGTGGTGGTTGATGGTGATGGTTGTGGATAATAGCTAGTGGTGATCGTGGATAGTAGCTAGTAGTGATTAATGATGGTGGTTGATGGTGTTAGTTGGTGGTGATGGCCGACAATTATGGTGGATGATAATAATAGTTAATGTTGATAGTGATTGATAGCAATGATTAGCGATATATAATGGTCCATGGCTGGTGGTGGTGATTGTCGCCAGTGATTGGTGGTTATTGTGGTAATGGTGGTTGGTGAAGGTGGTAATTATGGTGAAGGTGGCGATGGTGGGTGGTAGGTGGTGATAGTTGATAATGGCGGACGGAGACGATTAGTGGTGAAAGGAATGGAGTAATGGTGAAATATCATCTTTGTAGAAGTGCTGAACGAATAGCATCTTAATGATATAACTAATTATTTTGTTATGCGGTCTTAATCATTACGATTCAAAATCCTTTAAGTGGTTGAAAAATTAAAATACAAAAGTACATAATAATTGGGACATGCATGATTAAAATTTAAATCTAAATAATGAATATACAATAACTAAAATCTGTATAATTAATATTCAGACCTTCAGTAAGTGAAAACAAATATGCCTTAAGCAGAGACAAACCTATGTATTATAGTGAGAGATTACCGAATTCTATAAGCTTCGGCAGAAAAAATGTATATGTATATGTATACACCTTGAAAATGGTTAATTTAAAATGACTTAGCACCATGAACATTAAAAGCTTTTAGAGATTACTGGTTAAACAGAACCGCCCCTAACCTTAAGAGTCTTGATCACACAATTTAGTTAATATATGACACATACATGCCATGCACTTGGATAATTACTAACTCACAGTTAATTAATATATACTCACCTTAGGACTTGACCATAATTTTTTTTAAATAAAATTTTCCAGATAGAGATATGGGTTGTGTTGTATTTTAAAAAAGTGCAACGAGGGGGGCTATACCTTACCTCAGAAAAATACAACAACGATGATTCCATCACAAACAAAAAAAAACAGGAAAGGAGGTTCATATATAAGCCCTCCTACCTGAAAAAATCTATGAACATATTAACTAACGAAAAAATTAGATTTTTCATACTTCGTCCTTATGCTAGGAAGCTGCCATTTATCTAACAGGAAAGGGTCTTTAACACTATTAGGAAGTTGTTGGAATGAGTGAAACACTCTCCTCTGATTTGTGGTTGTGGCGAACTTTGTAAGACAATCGACTACCTGGTTACCTTCTCTGAGGTAATGCTTTACATTAATTCTAGCATGTTGAACAATGTTGGAGGTTCTATCAATCACCATCTTAATCTTCAAGTTGTTAGTTTCTCTTTCTGTAGGCATCTCGGCAATAATCATGGAGTCAAGTTCAAGAGAAAAATTGGTGTATCCATTTTGGCTACACCATTTCCCTCCAAACTCAGCCGCCTTAGCCCCCGCCATATTGTTACTAACACAATTTATAGGCACAGAAAAGGCCATGATGAGGTCGCCATGACAGTCCCTAACCACCCCATCAATGCCGGCTTTTCCACTTTTCTTGCTAAAGCTACCATCAGTATTAACTTTGACAGTTTCCGACAAAGGAGGTTCCCATATAACTTACATCGATTTTTGCAATGGCTTGAGTCTCTCAATTTTTTCACACAATGAAGGCCAATCCAGTTAAGCAAAGTCATCTGGAATATATTTGGAGATTGCTGCTTTTAAAGCCCAAATGCTTTGATGTCTTACGGTGTTGAGTTGAAACTTCTTCTGCTTTCCATATCTACACGCATTTCTCTACTCCCAAAGTTCCCAACAGATGACCATGGGAGCAATCTGGAGGATTTGTTTATGAACTCTATTGTTGGCGTTCGTCTTCCACCATCTCTTGAAAGCAGCAATTACAGGTTCTTATTTGTGCTTGATTCCAAGTGTATTTCCAATGGAATTCCAAATGAAGTTGGCTGCATCGCTATTGTTAAAAATATGTTGCATTGTCTCCATTTGCGCAGAAAAACAATAGGAACATCTACAAATGATATTAGAGCCAACTCTGGCTATAACATAATAAAAAAGGCAATCTATTTTTGAAGTCTCCAAGTGATAAAAGAGATTTAAAAAGAGATAGAGACTATGCCAGATTTTGTTTATAAAATCATTTTTTTGCTTTTTTAAATCTAATAGATTGCCAAGAAAAAGTAGAAGAGAAATGCCCAATTATCAGAAATATTCCAAACAGGAAAGTATTGGGGCACGAGGAGAGGTATAGGGAGACCTAAGAAGTATTGGGGCGAGGTGATCAGGCAGGACATGGCGCGACTTAGGATTACTGAGGACATGGCCCTTGACAGGGAATTGTGGAGGTCGAGCATTAAGGTTGTAGGTTAGGGGAAAATTGTGAATATTTCTACAGTGCACTAGAGTGAGACTAGCCAGTTAGGAGGTAGTCTTAGGATGATACTGGTCAGCTACTGATGCAGGGCTTACCTTCCATCCTTTTCGTATTTCCTATATTTCTTATATTGTTGTTATTTTGTTATTTTATGTTATTTTAGGTTATGTTATGTTATTTTATATTATTTTATTATGAGTCTATTGATAGTACTAATATATCGTCTCTTGTTGCTTTCTTGAGCCGAGGGTCTCCTGGAAACAGCCTCTCTGCCTCTCGGGGTAGGGGTAAGGTCTGCGTACATATTACCCTCCCCAGACCCCACTTATGAAATTATACTGGACCGTTGTTGTTGTTGTTGTTGTTGTTGTTGTATTCCAAACAGGAAAGTCTTCTTCATTTGGATCGCCAATATCCATTTGAGCAATGGAGTCAGTTAGATGTCCAAGAAGAACTTCATTAAGCTTGTCGATATTCCATCCATCATTATACATAAACTGCTTCACCTGTATTTTAGCAGACCTACCACCAGCTTGTAAGAAATTGGCTAATGTAACTTTACCGGTCCAATTGTCCCACCAGAAACTACAATTGCCTTTTTGAACCTTCCATTTAATATTATGCTCCACTTTAACTCTGATTCTCAACATATTCTTCCATACATGAGAGTCAGCTGGACTGAATCTTTTGCTCACCGGATGAGCTCTTTCACAGTATTTATTCTTGAGAAAGGTGGCCCAAAGAGAAAGGCTGAGTTCTGAATCTCCACCATCTTTTGATACTACGAGTATCAAGGATATCCTCCATTTTTCTGACATCAGCTCCACCTTCATCTTTAGGGAGACAAAGATTGTTCCATGAAGTCCAATAATATTTATTTCTACCTTCGTTAGACCCCTAAAAGAACTTAGCAAAGTGTTTCTCCATGAGCTTAGTAATTCCTTTAGGAGATTTCATAGCAGACAACATATAAGTGGGAAGAGACTGAAGGACATGTTTAATCAAAGATCATTCTCCCCCGGGAGACATCACATTGCCCTGCCATCCATTGAGCTTTTTGATAATTTTAGAGAGCATTCCAAAGAGACTGCTAGTCTTTCTCCTATAATATATAGGGCATCCGAAATAAATAAATGGGAAAGATTTATCCATAAAACCAGTGGCATTTCTAATTTTGTTGATTCTATTGGCACAAGTATGGGGAGCTATGATAAAGAAACTCTTGTCATTGTTAACTTTCTGGACAGATATCTTTTCATATATGCCAATACCCTTCTTGGTGATCCTGATAGTTATTGTTACCTCCACAGAAAATAACAATATCATCTGCATAAGCTAAATGGTTAATGATTGTCCCTCTGTGATCCATACTGAAAGGAGTAAAGCTAATAAAATCATTCAGCTCATTGAGAGATCTGGAAAGAACCTCATCTCCAATAATAAACAAAGAAGGAGATAAATGATCCCCTTGTTTGAGGCCCTGTGAAGATGTGACGAAACCAGTTCTTGCCCCATTAATGATGATGGAGTACCAGATTCCCTGCAGAAGCCCCCAGATAAGATCAATCCAATTTTTAGAGAAGCCAAACTTCCTCATTAGTGCCATCAGGAAGGTCCCTGAAATTCTGCCATAGGCTTTCGCCATGTCAAGCTTTATAATTACATTGCCTCCTCTGTTCTTCTTGTTCACACCTTGAGCAATCTCCTGTGCTAGGAGGATGTTTTCAGTAATCAGTCTTCCTTTGACAAAACCACTTTGATTGTCAGAGATGAGCTTTCCTAGAATAGGATTCAGTCTTCTAGATAGGATTTTGGTAATAATCTTGGCCATAAAGTTACTCAAACTAATAGGTCTCAGATCTGAGAAACTACTAGGAGAGTCCACTTTAGGTATAAGAGCAAGAAGGTATATGAAAAGAACTTAGTAAGTCTCCTACCATTGAAGACATCCTGAATAAATTTTGTAATGTCATCCTTAATGATATGCCAGCATATTTGAAAGAATTTCCCATTGTAACCATCCGACCCAGCTGAACTAGTAGGACTTATACTGAATACAACATCTTTAATCTCTTCAATGACAAGAATGGCTGTAAGAATTTCATTATCTTCGGCATTAATGCACTGAGGAATACAATTGATGATATCTTGATCCCTGAAATGGTGTTTGATATTGAAGAACTGTTGAAAGTGGTGAACAGCTGCTTTGCCAATGTTAGCATCTCCTTCAATACACTGACCTCTATGGTCCTTAATTCATGAAGTCGTAGTCTTCTTCTTCTATATCTGATGGTGCTATGAAAATATTTAGCATTAGAGTCACCTTCTTCAAACCAATTCATCTTAGCTTTCTACCTGAGAATGACATCCTGCATCCCCATCCATCTGATGTATTCTGCTTGACCTCTATTCAATTCAGCTCTAGAATGATCATTACTGTTATTGAGATCAATTTGCTCGAGATCTTGCATTTTGTTTTCCCAAAACTGGACCTGTTCAAAGACATTGCTAATGTCTTCTTTAGACCATTGAGTTAGTCTTCTACTAAGCATTTTAAGCTTTTGTTGTAACCTCCACAAAGGGTTACCATGAACTTGATTACTCCATACTTCTTCTACTACCTGCAAAAAATATGGTTGGTTAGTCCAGAAATCAAGAAACTTAAAATATTTAATCCCCTGTTGATTTAGATCATGACAGTGAATAAGTAAAGGCCTATGATCAGACCCAGTTCTAGCCAAATGATTGACTATATTATTTTGAAAAAAATCTGAGACCATTAATCATTAATAAAGACTCTGTCGAGCCTCTTCCAGATTCTTCAATTCTAGGTTCCTAATTGTTATACCATGTATACTTTGTCCCAACAAAACCCAAATCCATCACACCACAGTTATCCATACAAGTATTAAATTCAAGACTTTTGTTGATCCTATGAGGTCGGCCACCTTTCTTCTCATCGGGTATAGAATGACATTGAAATCACCCCCAATGCACCATGGGCCATTCACTTGGAGATGAGTACTCCCTAAACTACTCCATAGATCTCTCCTTTCCTCTGGAGTGCATTTAGCATACTGTTGTGAGATAGAGATCACTATTAGCAGCCCCATAATGCAATTTAATAGTGATTTGCTTATCATTGTTGTTCAAAATAGTGGTCATGTTGTTACCTTGTAACGACCCGACCGATCATTTTGAGCTCTAGCACGTCGTTTAGCAGTTTGAGGCCATGATCAGCTTCATTTCAAGTATTATGACTTGTACGCATGGTCAAAATTGAATTCCGGGAAGTTCGGAGTTGATTTGGAAAGAGAATTCTCATTTCGGAAGCTTTAAGTTGAAAGAATCGACTGAGACTGGATTTTTGAGTAAACGACCTCGGAATCGGGATTCGAAGGTTCCAGCAGGTTCGCAATTTCGGACTGGGGCGTATGTCTGGACCGGGTTTTGGAAGACCCGGGAACGTTTCGGCACCTAATGTGGAAGTTAGCATTTTGGAGGAATTTCATAAGTTTGGGTTAAAGTGCATTTCAGTATTATTAATGTCCGTTTGGGATTTCGAGTCTAGGAATAGCTCCGTATGGTGATTATGGTGTTGGGAGCGCGATCGGAAGTGAATTTGGAGGTCCGTGGGTCATTTTGGAGCCATTTGGCTAAAGATAGAAATTTGAAGGTTTTTGAGAAGTTTGACCGGGAGTGAAATTTTTGATATCGGGGTCGGATTCCGATTCCGAAAGTTGGAGTAGGTCCGTAAGGTCGAATATGACTTGTGTGCAAAATTTGAGGTCAATTGGAGGTGATTTGATAGGTTCCAGCATCGAATGTTGAAGTTTGAATTTCTCAAGTTCATCAAGTTTGATTTGGGGAGTGATTCGTGATTATTGCGTCGTTTGATGCGATTTGAGGCCTCGAGCAAGTCCGTAATGTGTTTTGGGACTGGTTGGTATGATTGGACGGGGTCCCGGGGGCCTCGTGTATGTTTCGGGGTGGTTTCGCGAAGAGGAGGGTGGGAGGCTGCTGGATTTAGCCTTCGCGAACGCGTAGTGGAGGTCGCGAACGCGAAGGGGTGGGCTGAGTTGTCTAAGCGAACGCAAATGCGCGATCGCGAACAGGTAGAAGAAAAGAGGGGAACTGGGCCTGAGGTCGTTGGCCTACGCGAACGCGAGGCCTGGTACGCGAACGCGTAGGGTCTGGGAAGCTGAACTTCGCGAACGCGAGCACCGCACCGCGAACGTTGAAGAAATTTGGGGCTGAAGCAGGTTGTGCTTCGCGAACGCGAGGGCATTTCCGCGTTCGCGAAGAAGGGCAGACCTGGGCTGGGCAGAATGTTTAAAACGGGGTTTGAGTTCATTTCACCCATTTTTCACTCGGCTTGCGCGATTTTTGGAGCTTTTGAAGAGGGGTCTTCGTCATATATCATGAGGTAAGTGATTTCTTCTAGTTATGGGTTAAATACATGGTTTATACACGGATTTAACCATGGAAATTAGTGGAAACCTTGGGGTTGAGGGAAAAACCTAGAAAATTGGTATTTTTGAATTTTTTTGGGCATGAAATTAAGAGTAAATTATATATTTGAGTTCGTGAGGTTGTGGGTAAAGTTTATCTTCGAAAAATTTCGGAATCCGGGCGCGTGGGCCCGAGGGCGATTTTGTTAACTTTTCGATCGGGGTTAGGAATTTTTATAAATTGGATTATAATGAGTAGTTGATCTCATATTAATGGGTTTACATAATTATTGGCTAGTGTTGGAGCATTTTGCATCGATTTGAGTCTTCGGAAGGACGTGCATTGCCTGTTATGGAACTTCGGATCGAGGTGAGTCTCCTTTCTAACCTTGTAAGAGGGAATTGTCCCCATAGGTGAGTTAATTGGTTATGTGCTCCTATTTGCGGGGGCTACGTACGCACGAGGTGACGAGAGTCCGTGCGTAGCTACTATTATGCTTATGTCCGGGTAGTCTAGGACCCAAAATCATGCTTACTTGTAGTAAATGCAACCTTGTTGACAAATTTAAAAATGTTTAAACATATCGAACGTGTAAATAAATTTCTAAAAGACTAGATATCATTTCTTGACTTTTCAAAGAGAAACTTGCCTTTTTCTGAATATGTCACGACCTCGGTTCGCCCTACGTGAACCATCGTGACGGCACCTAGTCTCTACGACTAGGTAAGCCTAAAATGCGGAAAATAAACTAAATTTACGAAAGAAAACAAATTAAAACAGAGATAGAGTAAATAAACAACGTTTAAGAGTGCCGCCCGGCATACTCAACGTTAACTCTCAAAACTAATATTGTTCCCAAAAACCCGGAAACCCATGAATCACAAGCTACGAATATAGCAAAATGCTCTAACTCCGAAAAGTCTACATCAACAGTAAAGATAGAAGGGCTAATCACTATAAAAGAGAATGGAGAGAGACTCCTTGGTCTGCGGACGCGGCAGATATACCTCGAAGTCTTCGTAAAATCGCCTCGCCTCAAGGATGGTAAGTCTGAGTAGAGGTACCTAGATCTGCACATGAAAAACATGCGCAGGAAGGGCATGAGTACACCACAACGGTACTCAGTAAGTGCCAAGCCTAACCTCGGTCGGGTAGTGACGAGGTGTCGCGCCCCCTTTTTCCCTCTTTACAGCGGAAAATCGGGTTTATGACATTTTGGGCATAGGACAACTCATTCCTTTTGGGAACTGGGTTTTGCATTTGAAGAGTCGCCACCTAATGATTTAGGGTGCATTAGGACACCTGTAAGGTTCAACTACAACTACATTTTGATAACCAGAGATAGGGTAAGGGCTTGAAATTATCCTAAGGGGAAGGTGTTAGGCACCCCTCAGGATCCACTAGTGTGGTTCCCGGCCAGACAGTTCTTTGTGAATTTGTGCAAGTAGCAAGTAAACAGATAAGGCTCAAATAAAAGGGGATTTTTGAATACATAAATAAAATAAAGTTTTGAAAGAGTTATAACTAAACATGTTGACGAATACAAGAAGGGTCCTAGGTTTATTTGTAATATGGATCACATCAATGCAATACCCGGTAATCACTCCTCTAAAGAGGGGCTACACGTGGTATTAGCGCAACGGTCATCATATCCATATCTACCCTTCCCACCCCGTTAAGGTATTAAAGCGCGGATTGGTCTCGACCTCTATTGCATGCTATTACACGTCCCATTCATATCAGTCCCGGAGGAATTTAGGACTACTATTCCTATAAGAGGGAGGACTTCAGGCTGACTCTTAGGTTTAAAGGTAAAAGGCTAAGGCGACATACAAAAACACGTAGCACTGCATTCAAAGGGGAAACATTTAAACAACAAAGAGGCTCAGATATACCTCCTCAAATAGAACACATAAGTAGCATGACTTAAAACACATTTAAGGTCAGAATTTAAATGAATGAGACAGGGGAGTTTTAGTTGTTGAAGCAAATCAATTTATTACATAACTCAGATAGGAAGTCCGAATCAGGCCTGCCTGCCGGTTGTAGCAATTACTGATTAACAAAGGCGGGTTCAGTCTTTATTGTTATTACCTAAGGCTTGCCTAAGTGTTTGGGTGAGACCTTATAAACATGATATCTATTACCGATTTGAAAATGGCAAAGCAGTAACAGTTCTAAAATAAACAATTTGAGATCCTATAGACATGCTTTCTAAACCATATTAAGAAGAGAGAGTTGTTAAAAAAAAATTAGTTCAGAACAATATGAGTCAAACTGATTTTAAACTAGACTGGTTTCAGACCCTATAGGCATGATCTCTACTATTGCTAATTTTTAATTCCTATAGACATGATATCTAGTCGAACGTGAAATGAAGCATGCAGGATTTACTTGAGATTCCTATAGGCATGATTTCTAAAAAAATACTGATTTTAACCTTATGAGCATGATGTCTGACTGTAACCCTTTAGATCCTAGGAGCATGGTGTCTAAGTGTGGTAATAAACATGCAGAATTTGGGACAAATCCTATTGGAATGTTATCTAAATGCAGAATTAAATATGTTGGCTAAAAGTCCTATAGTCATATTATGTAAATGCTGAATTATACAGAAAACAGGTCCTATAGGCATGTTCTCTACCCTTCTAATAGTTAAACATGCATAATTACCCAGCCCTTTTCACTAACCAACCCCAATGTTTATTACAAATTATTACAGACCAAAAACTGAATTACATTAGAAAAGTGTGAAAATAAGAAGTTACAACCCTAGGAATCCTGATTCTGAATTCCTCTCTGAGTTATGGAACAAATCACCTCATATGCCACTTGTTTCAAAGCCTTTTTCGGACCTGGGTGGGTCAAAGTTCCCTAAGGGTCTCAAGGGACCTCGGGCAGTGCTTACACCCAAGTTTGCATAACCACCTAGAGATGAGTGCAGTCTGGAAGGGCCAGCCCTTATGTGTCCAAGTTCAGAGGGAGCTCATGGGTCCCAAGGCAAGGCTCACACAAGAGGGGCAGAACCTAAGTCTATGAGTATAGTGGAAGTGCATAAAACAGGGATTGTTTAAAATTGGGTTGAGAATAGTAAAGGGGAAAAGTAATTGGAAAACAGTAGTAGTAAAGCTAACACTACACAGAATCATCATTTTTTTCACAAGGGGTCAGGGGTTTGGGAATACATTGCAGGGAGCATATGACCCTAGGAAGAGGTCAGGCTTGGGCATGCACAACAATAGATGGTGCTAGCATGCCCATATACCAGCCAGAGAACACAACACATAGAGGGGATGTGAAGCATATGACCCTAAAGAGGGTCAGGTTTGGGATCATGTACAGCATGTCTAATGCTTACATGCCCTCAAACCAACCAGAGAATATAAATACATAGGGGATATGGGGGTTTGGGATTCATAAGTCATAATAAGTGACTGACAGAGTTCATACATGAGAAAACATCAATTCCGAAGAGAAAGTGGCAAATTACAGTATGCTCAGTAATAGAACTTGATTAAACACAAGCAGGAAACAGGCAAGAGTGAAGGAAATAGTATAGAAAACATGTTGTGTTTGATGCTTGAAAATTAATTAGAACATACCAGTAAAGAAGCAAATGCAGAAAGAAAGGTAATCAAATTTCCACAGCCTAGCCTTGGCTTTCAGTCGGCTAGACAAGGCAGCAACACAAGTAGTAATAGAGAAAAGAGAGAGAGTTTTGAATGGAGTGTGTGTTCTGAACTCAAGTGTTTCGTTCCTTGTTGTTCGTTGTCTTTGAAAGAAGAGGGGTGCGGGGTATATATAGCTTTTTGAAAACGAGTGAAGGAGAGGTAATAAGTAAAGTTTTGGTACAAATATGGAAACAATCAACAGTCAGAATCAATTATACAAGTGATTCCCTTTAATTAAGGAATCACTTGTCTAACGGGTAGTAACAGATTCAAATAAGGAAAGAGATCAGTTTAGAGACAGACTGATTATTGCCATAAAAGAGTAGTACAAGCATTAAGTAAGTAATCAATTCTAGGTACAGAAATATACTTATTTTGGAAAAGATTCAGTAAGGCAAAGTATCATAGTAAAGGGGAAAGAATTAATCAATTTGAACGGGTGGAGTGAAATCAGGGTTCATAAAATGAAAACTTTAGAAATCGGTCACAAGATGAAGATCAATCAAGGAAGAAACTTCAGCATATAAATAAAGTGAACAAGGTCATCAGACATGCGAGGCCAAACTTATTAACAAAATCACAAACAGGCAGTAGTGGCAGAAATAAGCTAGGGTTCAGTAGTAAAGCAAACATTCGAAGCATAGTAATCAAGTAGGTCGAGTCACATTGAATTAACAGGGAAGAAAACAGAGCATCAGAAACATGCAAAGGTTTCACAATAGCAGGTGAAGAAACCCCAAAGGTTTCACAATAGCAGGTGAGGAAACCCCTTTTAAAAAGTTAGGGTTTCAACCCTAGTCGAGTTGAAAGATAGTAAAAAAAATCAGATGAGTCACATAGAGAAAAAGAGAGAGTCTAAAACAAAAGCTTTCAGTCGAGTCAAGTACTCAAACAAACAATTTCAGGCCCAAAGACCTAGGGTTTCAACAACAATCGATTTTAAAAGGTGACAAACAAATAAATCAAACAAGTGCTAGCAAACAGTTTCAGAATTCGAATGAACCCCAAAAGAAATTAGGGTTTTCAACATGCTAACTCAGATAGGAGAACAACATGAGCAAGACATAGAAAAATCACAGACACGTTAAAATCAGAGAAGAGATTTTGAAAAGAAAAACTTGAAGGAAAACCCTAATCAGAAAGTGAAGAGTCATTTTGAAAGAAAGGTCAAAGAAACTTCGAGAAGCACTTAAAAAGTTCATGGCAAGCATAGATCTAAGGTGGATCTGAAAGCAATCGAAAAAGTCTTAGAGATTAGGGTTTCAGAAAATCCAAAAGCAATGAGAAAGGCCTTGAAAGTTACCGATCTAACCAGGAGAGTCAAGGATCTGACTCGAATGGCCGGAGAAAGGTCAGGGATGACCGGAGAAAGGTCATCGAGCAAGGACCGGACCAAACCCTTCGAGGTCTGGTCATGAAACCATAGAACCAAACACATAGGAGCCATGGAAGGTTGGTACAGGCCTCAAATAACCACGGAAGGCCATAGATTAGGTAGGTATTAGGGTGGATTAGGGTAGCGGCGGCTAGGGTTTAGGTGGTGTTGCAGAGAGGGTTTGAGAGGAAGGGGGTTCAAGGGCGGCGGTAGGTGAGAAATGATAGGGTTTTGGGGTCGTTTGGAATTAATTACGGAAAGGGCGAGTATTGGCCGTTGATCTGAATGATCAACGGCCTGGATTAAAACGGGTAAGTGGGGTGGTTTATGAAACTGGGTTTGGGCCTGGTTCGATGGGTTCAATTGGGTTGAGGATTGGGTTTAAATTGGGGTAGAATTTAGGCTATAATTGAAACGTAACTGGGCTATCATTTAAATAGTCTGGTCCGATGGGTTCAATTGGGTTGAGGATTGGGTTTAAATTGGGGTAGAATTTAGGCTATAACTGAAACGTAACTGGGCTATCATTTAAATAGCCAATTTTCCCCTATTAAAATTATAAAAAATAGTAAATTGAGTTCTGGAAATAAATTAAAAGTACTAGAATAATTTATGACATATAATTAACAATTTAAAAATATTGGACTTAGTTTTCATGAACATAAACGCAATTAAATCCTAAAAGAGGCTAATATTGTAATTATACAAATTAGCCCTAAAAAATACTAAATAATTTTGTAAAAAATATGCGAAAATTCCCTTAGCTATATTTTAGCATAAATATAAAAGTTCAACAAGTAAATCACCAAAAATGATAAGTTTAGAAATTATTACTGGGTTATTATGGATAAAATAGGGGAATAAATTGATTTAGAAATCTTTAAAAATTAAGAAAAAATAATAAAACATTTGATCGCGCTTATATATGCATGCATATGCTATTTTGAAGGTATTTTGTATATTAAAATATACATAGGGAAAAATTGGGTATCAACACGAGGAAGGTCTGGGCCCTATTGAGGTTAAATAATAAAGTTCGACAGTGTAGATAAGAGCAGTATAAATAAGTGCAGTAAAAGCATCACAAGATATATAAAGATAATTACAACTGACACAGAGGCAAAACAATCACAAGGATGATAACAAGGGATCTCTCAGTATCCCGAGGATCTCTTAGTATCCTCAATATATATCCGGGGATCTCTTGGTATCCCGAAGATCTCTTGGTATCCTCAATATATGTCAGGAATCTCTTGGTATCCCGAGGATCTCTTGGTATCCTCAATATATGCCGGGGATCTCTTGGTATCCCGAGGATCTCTTAGTATCCTCAATATATGTGCCAGGGATCTCTCGGTACCCTGCCCCTCAGCTCGATCATAAATATGTACAGGGGGTCTCCCGGGTTGCCTTCCCGTAGCCCCAAAATAAACGCACAACAATAGGAAAAAGGAATTACTCAATTAAGCTCAACTTCATACCATGGCAAAACAGATAATTCTAACCTAGCATGCTTCACGTAATACAAATAAGGCAGTTAAGGCAAATAGAGCAATTTAGTCAATTAGATATGCTTCTCTAGACTAACAGCAGGCTAAATTTCCAAATAGTGTAAGCAAGAAAAGGAAGAACACAATTTAAGGCTATTTTTAATGGGAAAAAAAACGGAATTCCAACAATTAGCACAAGTACGCACTCGTCACCTCACGTACAAGGCATTTCAATTATCACAATATCAATCCTAAGGGGAAATGTTCCCCACACAAGGTTAGACAAGCCACTTACCTCGAACCGGCTCAATTATCAACCCGAAACCACGTTCTTGCTGTCACACCTCCTTTTTTACTACACCCCCAGAAAGGGTATACAAGGGAGTTATTTCCAACTTAAAGTGACAATCGAAATGGGATTTATTTATTTAAAGATTCAGAGTCGCCACTTGGAATATTTATGGTGTCCCAAGTCACCGGTTCAAATCCCGAATCGAGAAAAAGATTGACTCTGTATTACAGTCCGTGAACACAGAAATCCGGGTAAGGAATTCTGTTAACCCGGGAGAAGGTGTTAGGCATTCCCGGATTCCGTGGTTCTAGCACGGTCGTTCAACTGTTATAATTGGCCTATTATCTGATTTTAAAAACA
The DNA here is from genome assembly GCF_001879085.1 of Nicotiana attenuata. NCBI lineage: Eukaryota > Viridiplantae > Streptophyta > Magnoliopsida > Solanales > Solanaceae > Nicotiana > Nicotiana attenuata. The sequence goes on from NW_017670862.1 coordinate 362,811, forward strand.
CTTTAAACCTATGTGCATTTTTAACTTTATAACCGCTTTTAATTATTTTTTAGGAAGATTGCAACGTCATTTAAAATATGTGTTGAACCGTGTCACATAAATGCACCCGCAGTCCGCAACACATTTTATATAACAGTGTTGAGATTTGGATTTGGGTCACATAAATGCGCACCCAAGTTTAGGAAGGTAAATTATTAAAATATCACACCTAAAGCAACTACGCATTTGCAACTTTGCGAGGGCCATGAAAATTCGCTAAATGACACGCCTCGATTTCTAAGGATTAAGAGACAAATTAAACGAGGGCCATGTAATTTAAGGTTTTGCTTGGCACAGCACACCTCGATTTATTCAAACCCCAAAAGGTTTCTAAATTAACTCATGAGGGCCATAAATTGTTTATTTGGCTAATATGGCACACCTCAACCTATTTTGAAGAATCTAATTAATTAAGCCCTAAAGAAATTAAGGTTTTTTCCCAAACTAGGTGAATGTGACTTGGTAAACAAGACAATTGATAAGAAAACGGGGCAGAAGGGGCGGAATGGATCCAGACTCTAATCGCGGGTATTTTAATGTTTGGGCCCAAGATGGGCCCAATTTTCACAGCCTTGGAATTACCAAGCCCAGGACTCAACATCGAGCCCCCACAACATGCAAGTAGTGATTGGAATGATAAAAAATCAAAGCACATCCAAATGGCTAATCAAGGAACTACTATATGCACAACAGCTTCAAATCACCCTTTAACCAACCCACAGATAACTACATGAAGCTTTATCAATGTAACTCTGAGCTTTCAAAGCCCTAAGTTAATTTCAATTAAACCTCACATTAACAAAACTTGTAGAATTCAAAAACCATGATCTTAAACCACTAAAAGTGCTCGATTAACATGCAAACAACAATAGACAACCAACGAGTTTTTTCAATCAGAACTAAGCTCAACTGAATTTCCCCTAATACTGACAGTCACCAAACTATAAATTAGAATCTGATTTTATATGAAACCCCAAAATTATACTAAAGCTATCAACATAGCTGAAACATTTCACACTTAGTCAAAAGCAAATGCAAAGTACAGAGTATGCTTATAGTCATGGCTATAACTTTAATCAGCAGAAGAACAATTGTGAAACACCACATACATTCTGATCCCAAGTAGGAGTTCAAACCTATACACATATTCGATTGCTCATCCACAAAAACTTGCTCACACCACTTCTGAATATGCTATTTACATTAAAACTAAACATTTAACTCTAACCCCAAACCAGATCTATAATATGCAAGTATCAGTTCATATAACACTTATCATTACGGATTTACTAAGTCAAATAAACTTGTATTCCATCAAATTCCACTCGAATTATGTAGTCACATTTAGTCAGTGTTCAGGGGCTAGAGAGATACCTGGAAAGCAAAATAATAGAAAAAGTGAGAAGATCAACAGTAAGCAGTAGCAATCAGCCCAGAACCAACCACACCAATGAAACAGTAAATCTTCCACAGCCAACCAAAACCAGCTTTTAAAAATTCAAATCAAACCATCTTCAACCCCACATAAATCAAAGGTAACTTCAGAAATTTAAAAATCTCCAGAATGAGAAAAGAACTCCAATGGAACAGAAGGGGAAGTCCAAAATCAACTCTAAACCAAAAGCTCAAGCCACTTTTCAATCAGAAATGTAGCTAGGGCAAATTTTAAGTATTCTGCAGAATTTTGATGGTTTTTTCAACAATGAAATGCAGGAACTTCAGAACTTAAAAGTATCAGCCGTTTCAGCTTTTCTCAGAATTTTTTTTTCTTCTCTCATTTCTCTTAGCAAATGATGCTTTTATAGAAGGGTGTTAGGGCAGCAATGCAGGGTTCAGAATTTGCTTCTCAATTCTCATTTTTGCTATTGTGTCCCTATTTTAAAATCAGAATTCAAAACTAACCCCAACCCAGCTTCCTAGAAGCTTCCCTAGGTAGTTATTCAGAGATTCCCAGAGCCAATTTCCTAGACTACCCTTCAAAACCCCCTGCAAATTACCCTCCCAGCTAAACTAATGTAGAGATGGGTCAAGTTGACCCAACCAAATTTGGTATGGGTCTGTAAACCTAAATTGAATTCTCTCTTGGGCTTCTGATTTTTCAGAGCCCAATCCTCATTAATCCGAGATTCCTAATTTAAAAGGCTGACCAAAATTTCCCTAAAAGAAGAAACTCGGAAACCCTTTTTTCTTTTTTTAAGATGCAATCAAACAAAGACAAAGACGAATGAGCTAATTAACAAGAAGTTGACTAAATTATAGACCTAACTAACTAGGTGATTTAACGAACCAGAAACTTATCCATGCTTAACAAACTAAAGAAGTCACAGAAACGGATTTCACAAAGAAGAAGAAGGAAAGTAGAAAAGGAAAACAAAACAATGAACAGAAGCACAAATTTGAACTCAGAAGGTGAATCGAATTTTCAGCCAGACTATTTATAAGAAAATTAGGTTAAAGAAAGGGAAAGAGGAGGATGACAGAAAGAAAACACAAAAAGGGAGAGGGACTTACCAAATCGAACCTCGAAACCAGACGGAGACAAAGAACTTAACCAAACTTATGTCGATCCCTTGTTCTTTGTCAAGAACAACTGAGCGACATCAGTTTCGTCGAGTCCAAACCTAAAAGCTTGAAAGAATAGCACTCCATGATCGTGCATGTTACCAAGCTCGACGAAAAATGACTTTGAACTTTTGGGTCGAACTCGAATTCAAGATTCGAAGAACTCGAAGTTGATTCGAGGGAAAGGGTTGGATATTTGGGATGGGGAGATGGAGAGGGTTCCAGGGTGTTGTTTAGGGGCTGATTGATGGTGGTGCCACCGGCGGAGGCGGCTGGAATATTAGGGCGGCGGCTAGGGTTTCGTGGGATTCTCTAAGGGTGAAGAGGTGAGAGAGACGAGATGGGGGGGGGGGGGGTTTCTGAGGAGGGCCCTAGTTTCTGACATATATATATGGGTAGGGTGAGGAGTTCCAGTCCGTTGGATTGAACAACACGGCCCAGATTTGTCGAGCCTTAACGGGGTCGTTTGGTTTTAGTGGGGAAAGGGACCGGGTTAAGGGCGGTTTGGTCGGGTACTGGGCGGGTATTTGGGGCCAAAGGATTTGGGCTGAGGGAATTTAAGATTAAGAAAGCCCAAAATTGACTCCTCATTCTTTGTTTTCTCTCTTTTTCTTTACTTTTCATTTTTCCTAATTTCTTTTAAATTAAAAATAAAACCTAAATTAGTTCCTAATCAAATTATCCTAACAAATTAAATTAACTAACTCTAGATAATACTTACTACAAATAATTAAAAGCTAAATTAAAGGAAAAACTACCAAAATTCAAAATTAAAAATTAAAAAGTGCAAAATAAACTATTTTTTGTGACTTTTCCAATTTTTATAAAACAACTAATTTGTTAATTAATCCTAAAATGTAAAATTAAATGCTAAATGCAAATGCAACATATTTTTGTATTTTTCATTAATTAAACAAAGTTAACATGCGCAGACAAATGCAAACAATTAACGAAAATGCTACAAAATTGCAGATAATGGAAAAAATTATTTTGTTTTGAATTTGTGGGAGTAATTCATATAGGGCAAAAATCACGTGCTCACAGCTGCCCCTCTTTGCTCGGAAACACAAAGAGTTTTCGTGCAAAGATAAAGTGAGCAGATACGAGCGATTTTTGCCCGTTTGAATACTCCGTGGGAAGCATTTTTGAAAGATTTGACCGCACCCTGCTCCCGAGGTTGCCTACATATCCTTGGCTATATAGGAATCAGGTCAGTGTAGTTCGGGAAGTTTTAGTAGCTGGGACTACCATGAAGATGTGATTTCATTGTTGCTGTTGCTGTTGCTGCTACTACTGCTTACTGAACCCCTTATTACACCATGACAAAATAAAAGAAGCTAGACTAAACTATGATCTATGAATTACAAGAATCCTATCTATATCTTCAAACTTGCTCTTGTGATTCCTGTTGCTTTTTGACTTGTATTCTCCCGGTGAAGTCCCTTTGTTGCCGACTTGAATTGTAATCTGAGATGCTTTCCCTTTTCTTCAGGTGGACGCCTGATTGCTGAACTCGAATTATAATATGAGATGCTTTCCTTTTCTCCAGGTGGACGCCTGATTACCGACACTTAAATTGTTTCCCTTCCTTAAAACTGGTGTTGTTCTCCCTTGATTTCCAGGTGGTCGCCTGATTACCAAAACCTTAACTGTACTCCCATGCTCTCCAGGTGGGCGCCTGATTGCCAAAACTTGAATTGTATTCCCGTGCTCTCCAGGTGGGCGCCTGATTGCTGAACTTGAACTGTATTCCCGTGCTCTCCAGGTGGGCGCCTGATTGCTGAACTTGAACTGTATTCCCGTGCTCTCCAGGTGGGTGCCTGATTGCCAAAACTGGAACTGTATTCCCGTTCTCTCCAGGTGGGCGCCTGATTGCTGAACTTGAACTGTATTCCCGTGCTCTCCAGGTGGGCGCCTGATTGCTGAACTTTAACTGTATTCCCGTGCTCTCCAGGTGGGCGCCTGATTCAACAAAATAGACAAAACAAAGAAAATTTTCTGCCCAGTTTGGTAGCTGGGCACATCTGTGAGTGTTAAACTGAATAATGTTACCAAATATTCTAAGAATTTGAAAGCTAGATCCCATTATCCAGGAGGATCCTGACAACTCCTAGTTAAATGACAGTTTTAAATCTAAATTATATCTTCTAAAGGTATTACTTCCGCTACATCTTGTTATCTAAGCAGATCATAAAACTACACCCCATTATCCAGGAGGGTCCTAAAAATCAAAATCAAGTCTTATCTTAAGAGTGACAATTCCTTACAGCTTAATTATACTATCCTACAACAGAACTTACGCTAAATCTTGTTATCTAATGGAAATCTTAAAGCTAGGTCCCATTATTCAGGAGGGCCCTGAAAACTCCTAATTGAATCCTATCTCGAGAAATGAAAACTTTGAAACCAACTTATATTCCTTTGAGGTACATTTATGCTAGATCTTGCTACTCAAGATTGTTTAAAATTTTAAACTAGGTCCCATTTCCAGGAGGGTCCTGAAAATCAAAAGTCAAACCTGTCTGGTGCTTGCCTTTCCTTACGGAGGGTTTCTCCGAAACAAACGAAATTTTCTGCCCCTGTTTCAATCAAAGAAAAATCTTGTCAGTTTAAAAATATGGTTGTTGGTTTGTGGCCTTGACTTTGAGGGCGATTGCTCCTTCACTTCCCATGATTACTTTGAATTACACTCGAAGACCTTGCTTGTTTATTGACTAACCACTTTCTCTGTCGCCCTTATCACGGAAAATACCTCTTCTCCATTCAGACCCAATATCCTCCATTTGTTGCATTGCTCATGAACTGACATTTACCGAACCTTTGTGTCTCACATGAATCACGAAGCACGATAATTGCCACCCACTCATTGCTTATGCTGTTCTTTCTTGAGTTAAACCACTGGCCCTGGCCTTGAGGTCTACTGTTCCCTCACTTGCCATGATAACTTTGATTTCTTCTTGGAAGACCTCGCTTGCCACTGGTTAACCACCTTTTGTCAATCTTACCACAGAAAATACCTTTGATCTGTTCACCCTAAGCCCTCCATCTGTTGCATTGTTCATGAATTGATATGTACCAACCTTTGTATTTCACGTGGATCCCAAAGCATGTTGATTGTTACCAGCTCAGTGCGCTTGTTGTTCTTTCCTGACTTATGACACTTTGATGTGCTAGCCAGATCCCGTTCTGTGCAATTGGAAAGCTGGTGGCAAATTTTGAAATCATTTCTCACTTGTTTTGACCAAACAGACTCAGGAAGCGGAAGTAAACAAAACAAAAGCAACAGAGTAAAGGACAAAGGAAAGAGATGATTCCCAACAAGAAAGCTACAAAGTAGAAACCTACCAGATGTGGGTACCAACTCTATTGACCATGACATGCACCTGTGGCCTATTCTGTTAAGCAAGTCTGATGTTCAGCTCTTGTTGTACCTTTTCGCCATGAAACTGGGCTTCAATGCTCCGATTATCCAATCTGATTCATGATCCTTATTCGACTTGTAGTGCCCGAAGGGTTTTCACCATCAAGTCCCTCTCATTTTGTTCTCTCTCTCTCAACTCACCGTCGCCTTATGATGCCCGTGAAGGTTTTCACCAATAAGACTCTCTCATTTTGTTCTTCTCTTTGTTCAGAACGGAGTGTTGCCCCTGATATGAATCACCTCTACTTGCTCGACTTGGCATTTCTCGAAGACTGATCGGAAGGTCTTTCTTTGGACCGTAATGTGGGCTTTTGGATAGGGTTAGAAAGAAAGGTTATCAAAAGGCTCAAAACAATTCAAATGGGTTCAGAATTAAAACTTTCGGAATCAAATCTCTTACACAACCACAACTTCTGCCCCAGTTTCTTTGCTTGGAGACTTTTTGAATTTTTACTTTGATGGGACCGAACCGTGCGGCTGCCTACGAAGCCTTAAAAGGAATCAGGTCGAATGTAGTTCATGACATAAGAATTGCCTTGTTTTGTTGTGACTTTCTCTTTTCTTTATCTTTTCTTTCTCTTCTTTTCTTCATCCCCCTTTTTTCTTTCTGTTGTTTTATTGTTTTTTTTCTTTTTTTTACTTCTTTTTTTTTCATTCTCTCTTTTCTCTCTTTTCCTTTACTTATCTTTCGCGCATGCGTTTCCGAACTTTGCTACTGATTCCAAAAGAGGGGTATGAAAGGAAATAAATAAGGCTCAAAAGGGGTAACAAAGGATAAAGTGTTTAGATAGCAGAACAAAATGCCTTCGTCATTCCAGTCTTCAAAACATGCCAAGTACAAACAACACAATTAAACAAACCAAGGAAAACATACGTAACATCTTTTGATTGCACCAGAATTGATAACCATATCCACACATTTGCCTTCTACATTTGTCAATTACCCAGCACCATTGGACAACAACCTCGGTACCACGAACGACCCCTGTCAATTTGGGCAAACTTGCCTTTAGCTTTAACTCGATGCGGCATGATGCACTTCAATAGGGTTCTTTATGTTCTATCTGCCCCAGTTTCACACAATTCGGGCTTTAAGTCATCTCGAAATGCCTTTACTTATTTCCCTCCAATGTCCCTATCATCTTCAAAATTATTTCATTACTTCATGACTAAACTGACTTTTTAAGACCAGGCTGAGAATTACGCGTGCATGACATATCACTAGGGTCAATAGGAAAAGAACTATAAAAAGAAAAGAGAACTAAACAAACTGACTAGAAATAACAGAAATCAGAAAATTGCAATAGACAGATGGTGAAAGGGTTTGAACAACAAAACAAGCAAACTAAACTGGGGTCACGACCTTGGAATAAACCTAGACAACACTAAACGAGCTACTACGACTAAACAAACTAGGCAAAATAAAAGGATAGAAGGTTTTGAGTCACAAGACAATATCCGTATTACAACCCTGAAAATAACCCGAACAACAGAAATGACAACAAAATAAAACACCAAAAACTCCTCTCCGGCTGACCAAGAAATGGAGAGTCTTCCCAATCACCAAACTCAATATCTTAGCCACTGACTTCTGCATCAACAATACTAAGACCTTCACAAGTCTCCATCACATTGTTCTTAACAAATTGCTTTTGGGCTCCCTTTTCCTGCTCGTTCTTATGATCGAACTCTGATAGTGCTTAAAGCTTTGCAGCACGTGGACCTTCGAGGATCTCAGAAGAATTCTCATATTCCTTTTCAAAAAAAATCATACCCACCATATGAGTCTCATTATGAACAGGCGATGGACTTTGGCTAGTGTCTGCTGCATCTGGATTTTGCACGACAATGTCACCTGCATCAATAAGCTTCCAAATTGCCTTTTTCAGGTGCCAACACTTTTCTGTACTGTGACCCGGGGCATCAGAGCAATATGCGCACCTTTGAGAAAAATCAAACTTCTTTGGCAGATGGTTTGGCATTTTTATCTGAATCGGCTTCAATATGTCCAATTGCCTCAACCTTTGGAACAAACTGGCATATGATTCTCCAATAGGGGTGAAAGCCTTTTCTTTTTTCAGTAGTCTTTTCAGTTTATATTCTGGCCTTGGTTGGAAGCTTTTGCGGGCAGGTGGTTGATATGCTTGAGGGGGTGGGTAAGACATTTGGGGAAGTGGTGTGGGCCATCGCAGGCCTCGTGGGTGTGGAGCATATGGTGGTGCATTGTGGACAGGGTACTGGGAAAGTAATGCACGACTTTGGGGTTTCTGTGTAGAGGAGTAGCATTGGGGAGGATTACAAGGATATCCGCGGGGTCGATATTGAGGTTGAAAGTGTTTAGCAAGAACGACCACTGGATCCTGTCGTCGGCGGGGCTCAGCAACATCTTTTCTATCAACGGGAGGACTATCCCGAGCAACTTGTTCGTTCCATCTGAGCCACAAATCCCTAAAGCCTTCCTCTTGCTTCTTTTCCATTTTAGATAGGGAGGAGCAGTCTGGGGTAGTGCCTAATTTGTATGGAAAGTGTCGAACAAAATCTTGAGCCATGTCACCCAATATAGGCCACTTATCGACGTCTTGACGATTATGCCATTCCAAAGCTGCCCTAGTCAAGCTCTTACTGAAATATGCCATAAACAAGTCATCTTTCTCTCCAACACTTCTCATTTCACTGCAATAAACCCTCAGGTGGGCTACCGGATCTCCACACCCATCATACAAGTTAAATTTTGGCACTTTAAACCCCGTGGGCAGGCGAACGTCAGGGGACACAGACAATTCTTTATAAGCCATGTTACCCTGGTCTCCCATTCCTTCTTTGTTCTTTATGGACTATTCTATGACTTTCAGCTTCCTAGGTATCTCATCTTGCCCTTCTCTTCCTGTGAACCTTTCATTTTCAACATGAGGCTCATCCCGCAGGCTCTGCTTGTATGAGTTGGGAACCTTATGGGCAACCTCTGAGGGGTAATATTGGGCATCTTGAGCCTTGAGTGGGTATTCATTGTCGGGGATAGTGGATATGACCGGAGGGCAATTTTGGGGAAAGGTAATTGGAGGAAGAGTGATGGAGATACTAGGGTGGTTGGGAAAGCTGTGATAAACATGTGGATCTAGAGAGTACGGGGATCATCTGGCACTATGACCGGAGTTTGGGTAAGGGTAGCATCTAAGAAGCTAGGTGGGGGGGGGGGGGGGTAGTGCCTTCCCAGTCATCCAGGCCTGATACGTGTCCATCATGTGTTGTCTTAATATCCTTACCTCGTCATCCAAACCAGTGTCCTGTTCAACCAACTGCTTTCGGGCACCGGTATCAACCAACCCAATTTTGTTGTTGTCCGCCATTGCCTTTTGACTTTATGTTGTGGAGAGGAGTTACTACTTCGGGAACCACAAACCAACCACCTTTCTGCTGTGAAGATATCAAAAGGAACAAAATGGGGGCATCCTGTTAGCGTTAGGGCTTTTAACAGATAGGCAACCGCACATTGGGGAATGTAATGCACCTAAGTAGTTAACCGTTTCTATTATGCATTTGATCGGTTGCTTGCGTCATCCCGACTTTGCCCTAATTTCCGATTGCAACTTCTTCTTCTCTCCCTTTTTTCACTCATGCCTCTCTTTGCTTGATTTCACGTTGTTCTTTATTCTCTCATTTCTCTCTCTTGTTTTGCCATTGTTGCATTCCCACGGTTTCTTATTTTTCTCTCTCTTTTCTTTCCTTTTCTCTCTTGTTTTTCTCTCTTTTTTTCCTTTTTTCTTCTCTCTTTTTATTTTTGTTTTTTTGGTTATAGTCGAATCCTATGGAGATTACCTACGTATCATGACCCCGCATGAATCAGACCAAGCGTAGTTCTGGCGTATAAGTGTAAAAATAAATAATAAAACATTTTGGGATTTTCAAATTTTTCCATAAGAATAAAACATTTTGAGTCCTACCGAATTTCAACCATAAAAACTAACAGACTTGAAAAGGAAAACTAACAGACTCTGACAGAAAGATTAAAACACAGACTCAAAACAGACTAATAGACTCTAACAGAAAGTCGAAAATAGAGACTCCAAAACAGACTAACAGGCTCCAACGAAAATTATGAATACATCAATGCCTCAACTGCTCCTAGGGCCCGCAGGACATCATTCGGTCTCGCCACGAGCCTATGCGCTAAATCCCCTTGGAGGTGGTAGAGATCTTCCATTATCCGGCGGACAAAGGTCATCACAGTGGCGAAGAACATGGATCTAGTCATGTCCTCACACTTACTGCATTTCATTGTGATGTAGTCGGTGATCCTTCTGACCCTTTCTCTTATGAAGCCCTTTTCTTGCAACAAACGTCCAATCTGTTGGGCCCTAGCTTCCAAAGTTTGTTCAGCTATATGATTCTGTTCTTGAAGTTGTTGCAGATCTCTTTCTAACTGTGCCATCGCTGCATAACAGTGTTCTCTTTCTGCCTTAAAATCTTTTGCTTGCTTGATCATTTTGTTCTCGAAGATGGTGACCTTTTCCTTCAACCCCACAACCTCATTGTCATATTTCTCTTTTAACTGTTTAACCAATCACTCTCGTTCCTCCGCATTTTTAGCCAGTTTTGTTCGAGCCCTTGCTAATTCACCCTCTGCCTCATTCAAATCAAAACCATACTCACTCACCTTCTGCCTAAGGTTCTTTATAAGTTTTTCATCTTTTGCACATCTGACGGGATTTTCTGCCGCTATTTTCATTTCTCGAATCTGGGCTCGAAGGGCCTCATTTTCTTAGGCTAGCTTTTTCTTTTCACCCTCATCCGCCGCGGCTTGCAAACCGTTCTCGAATTGGAGGTCCTTGACTTGCTTTTCTAGCTTGCTTATGGTAGCTCTATACTCATTTTCTTTGGCCAACCAATCTTATTGCGCTTGTGACGCCTGAGCAAATTCCTGAAGATGAGGTCTTTTGGCTGGCCTTCCAAACTCACTTTCCCTTTTATACCAAGCAAGGTACCTTGGTGACACTTCACCTTTGGATAGATCACGCACATAGGTATTTGCCGTCAAATACTGGCACTCGCTCCAAATCTGGCGGACTGCTGCTTCATGAAACTGACCATCAGGACCAATCTTGACTGCCTGGGCACTAAGATCATCATCTTTTGGAACTATTTGACATCTCCCCAACTGTCTCAAAACCTGGTATGGGGCATAAGGCTGGATACTCCGAAGACCCATCAAGAGGAAATGAGGCCCGGTAGCTGGCATGTATATGATCTCATCTACGGGAAGCCACCCAAATGTCCATTCTATTTGATCTGCAGTGATGGAATGGAGACGTGATATCCATTCTGTGACCCCCTCCGGCAGGCTAAACCCGTCAATCCTTGTATAAAATTCCTCTATGCAGTTCTTCTCTGTCGACCCATAACTCATCTATTGAGGACGATGACATAGGTGTTCAATCATCCACATCTGTAGCAAGAGGTTGCACCCTTCGAAAAAGTCTCCCCCGGCTTTGCATGCTGTGAGAGCGCGAAAGATTTCAGACACTATCAGGGGTGCGAGGGTGCTTTTGGCATGAGTAAGCAAAGTGCTGACTACCCCAGCTATCCGTATATCGATGTTCCCGTCTTTCCTAGGAAACACCAGAAGACCCAAGAATACAACCATAAAAGCAAAGCACCGGTGTTCTTCCCATTTGAGGCGATTCCCTTTGCTACAAATTTTGTTTTCTGGATCGTTAAACCCTCCTATGTGACCGTATCTCTGATATATAAACTGCGGAGTGGAAAAGCCAGCTGCCAAGTCTGGGTTATCGAGACTCCTACTTATCTTTAAGGAATCTAGGAATTTGTGCACAACGACGACTCTTGGCGCAGCCAGATACTTGTGTCTCAGAGGAACCTCAGCGCTCCCAATATATCCGGCTATTTCTTCCAAAGTTGTGGTTAGTTCAAACTCTGAGAAATGAAACACGTTGTGGGCCGGGTCCCAGAACGTAACCAACGCCTTTATGATGTCCCCTCTAGGCCTGATCTTCAGCAACCCGGTAAGACCTCCCAAGTATAGATTGACCTTATCTTGCCTGATTTACCCAGGTCTACCCACCACATACACAGCTCCAAAGGGATTTTGTTCATGACTGTTATTGGCAAATTTTGACTCGTGCTCATTCTGCACATTTATTAGGGTGATTAAGAAAAAATCATGATTCATTTGACTCAAAAACAAAGCTGACACTTTTTTTTCCAGATTTTCATTTCAAAAGTAAAAACCCGGCTTTGCAAATACGGCCTTTCAGCACTTCCCGGGGGGTGGGGGTGGGGGTGGGGGTGGGGGAAGATTTTAAGGTTGTGCTTGCCAACTGGCCTAAAAATTTGAAAAGAAACCAAAGGCGGCTGTTCTTGCAAAAACACCCTTCTGGCGTCCTTTTGGGGACATTCAGCTATTTTAGACAAGAATGGCATCACCGCTTATTTAAAATAAATTTTTTTTCTTTTTGGGCTATTTTTCAAAAAGGGGAGTTGGACCCGATGGGGGTTGCCTACGTATCCCACATCCGGTGAGAATCAAACTGGCGTAGTTCGGGCAATTTTAACAAAACAAAAACCAACTTTTTTTTTTCTTTTTTTTCCTAAAAAAAACACAAAACTTTTCTTTTCTTTTTTTTTTCAAAATTTCGGCAGAGTTTCAGTATATTTTGGACATTGGTTTTTCAAAAACAGACAATTATCTCTCTCAGTCCTCCCATAGACTTTCCTTCTCAACTTTTCCCCTATAAGCCGGTCAACATGCAAATTTGAAGCAAATGAATGCACAAGTAGCAAGTAAGATGCATCAGGATGGTCTTTTTATTTCGGGTACACCTGTCCTACACAGACCCAACCCCTGTGTTGAGTCTCCAAAGTCAAACGCACATGATGAAAACAAATGTTCCTTCTAGGGATCCGGCATGAGGCTGAGTTATTCTAGGTTCAAAACCTGGGTATTTGTTCTAGACTTGTGTACCCGAGCGGACAACGCGAGCCGAGGAGGGGGCTACGTACCGGGAACCAAAAGGCCATCTGGCTTAGTAACTTGTCCGAGCCTCTTTCTTATTTCAAGGTATGACACTAACAGAATAGGGAGTCACGACCAGCGAGCACATCCCCGAAGATGAGAAGAAAAGGGTTTCGTAGCAGTTTATATACAGTTTAGATAATATCAAAGCGGTAAAAGCAACATTTAGCATATTGGGCCCAAGCATGTAATAAAATCAGATAATAGATAAAGCCAAATATAACAATTCATCTAAGCTCAAATTCTGAACCCTGAACCAGAGATTCTGGGTTCTTTTCCCCAGCAGAGTCGCCAGAGTTGTCACACCTCCTTTTTTACTACACCCCTGTAAGGGGAGTTTTTTCAATTTAAGTGACAATCAAAACGGAATTTATTTTATTTAAAGATTCAGAGTTGCCACTTGGGATATTTATGGTGTCCCAAGTCACCGGTTCAATTATCGAATCGAGGAAAAGATTTACTCTGTATTACAGTCCGCGAACACAGAAATCCGGGTAAGCAATTCTGTTAACCCGGGAGAAGGTGTTAGGCATTCCCGGATTCCGTGGTTCTAGCACGGTCGCTCAACTGTTATAATTGGCCTATTATCTGATTTTAAAACACTTTAAACCTATGTGCATTTTTAACTTTATTAACCGCTTTCAATCATTTTTAAGGAAAATTGCAACGTCATTTAAAATACGTCTTGAACCGCGTCACATAAATGCACCCGCAGTCCATAACATTGTTGAGATTTGGATTTGGGTCACATAAATGCGCACCCGAGTTTAGGAAGATAATTTTAAAATACGCGCCAAAAGCAACTACGCATCTTTAACTTTGCGAGGGCCATGGAAGATTCGTTAAATGGCGCGCCTTGATTTCTAAGGATTAAAAATATTAATTAAATGAGGGCCATGCATTTTGAGATTTTGTTTGGCACGGCACACCTCGATTCCAAGTTTTAAAGGAAAACTTCCTAATCTACTCAACGATTTGATTAATTATTTACAAAGGCTAATAGGGAATTTCTAATTTTATTCTGAAGCGAGATGCTTAAGCTCAAAGGGGAATTCAGGTGTGGGTCCATGAAAACCAAGCTATTCCGGAGATGAATTAGGCCAGCAGCAACCTTCAATTAAGATAACTGGTTCTAACAAGCGCGAGCCTGAACATAATGAATGTACACAAAGCCTTGCTTACAAAATGACTTCAGACTTGGGCCTGGGGGTGAGCCCAAGTTTTGCGTGATAGCAGACTCGACTTCGAGTCTGAATGAAGTCCAAATAATTCGAGCAGAGAAGGCTAGGCACCGAGTGGCTGTTGTAAAGTCACAACCCCAAAGATAAATCTACTGAGTTTCAGCGTTATGAACAAACAGACCATTAATCACTCGAAATAACAAAATACCTAAGATTCAAACACCATTCAATTGAGTTTTCCAAGCTGTAACTACAATTCCTTATACACAAGCAATTTACTCACTAATCTGCATACTAACATGGTTTTCAGATTCAGCATGCATGTATAAACATATTCTTCTCTGCACCCCATCTCCCTCACTTTAAATCCTCATTCCAAATAACGTGAAATTAACAGTTAACTTGCAAAGCATTAAGAGATCCAACACAACCTACTTTATGCTAACATGCTCAACACAGAAACTGAATAGTTATCCATTTAACACATTCCCTTCAAGTATTCTTTCAGTTCACATTTAACTACCATAACAAGAACTCCAAATCTGACATTTAACTAATGAATGCTTTGCTAAAAATAACTTCGTATCAAATACCAACCAACTCAGTTCTCATACAGTACATAAAATAGGCTTAGAATCATTTTATCTAAGAAAGATGGAACTGAACCAAAGATTCAAAACATTGAAGCCATGCTTAGCATTTCGAATTTTATTTCACACTTCGAATCAAAACTTCACATGATGTGGGATTCAGAAATGTGTACGTGGAAAGCAAAACAAAACAGAAAATGAGGGATCAACAGTGAACAGTAGCAGCCAGCCCTGATTCGACCAGTCAAACCAGTGAAATCAGCTCAAGAAATTCAATGGAACAGTAAACCCATAACAAAGTTTGAGCCAAAACTTTTCAAAACATAACTTCAATCCATTTCAAGCCCAGGATGAGAAACTATGATTTTCAGAAGTTTTTGTTCACCAAATAAAATTAGAAGACTTAAAAATGAGCAGAGTTTGAGCAGTTTTCTAAACAAATAATGTAAGGAATTCAGACTTCTCAAGAAATCCCAGCCGTTTCAGTTTTTCTAATTTTTTTTATCTCTTCCCATTCTCTTGAATGTCAAGTTATGGTGCATTTATAGGCAAGCTACTAGGGCAGCCTAAATGAACTATGTTTTGCACTTTGCACCTTTTGATATTTTCGTTTTAGCCTAGGTGCCCTTAATTTAATTTTCAGAACTTCAAAATAGTCCCCCTCCCCAGCTTCCTAGAAGCTTCCTAGGTTAGTTACTAAAATATTCTCTATACCAATTACCTAGAATACCCTTCACATTCTATTAATTACCCTCCCAATCAAAATGTGGGTCAAGTTGACCCAACCAAATTTGGTACTGGTCTGTAAACCCAAATTGAATTCTCTTTTGGGCTACTGATACAAATTCAAGTCTTAAGCCCCAATTGAAACGAGTTTGATGCAGGGTTTCAAGAGGGAGTCTGAAATTTCTTTACTCTTTTTTTTTGTATTACTGGAAAAACAGAACACAAATGAAATAACAATAAAAAGAAAACATCAGTTACATAACTAATTCATAGCATGTAAGCAGAAAAGATTCGAAAAAATGAAAAACGAATAAGCCAGAAGAGATGAAGTGAGAAGATGAAGGCTGATACCTAAAATGAAACAAAAGGAAA
The DNA here is from genome assembly GCF_001879085.1 of Nicotiana attenuata. Taxonomy (NCBI): domain Eukaryota; kingdom Viridiplantae; phylum Streptophyta; class Magnoliopsida; order Solanales; family Solanaceae; genus Nicotiana; species Nicotiana attenuata. Next base: position 378,732 of record NW_017670862.1, read on the forward strand.
AGAAAAATGAAAGAAGGAGAAAGAAAGGTGAAAGTACCTAAGGACCAGCCCGAACGCGTCTTGAACCTAACCCTTGAACCTTCGATTTTGGCCGAAATGGGCCTTAGCCGTATGTTCTCAAGCTAGAACACACGAATAAAGCTGATTTCAACCTTGAATCTTCAAAACTCGACGATTTGGCTTTTGGGATTTTAGGGTTCGTCTCTTCAAATCAAGATTCGAGAAGTTCCGTGGGTATTCGGAGGAAACTGAACTGGGATTTGGAATGAGGGGGGTTTGGGGGTTTCGGGGTGTAATTTTGGTGGTGAATGGAGGTGACGCCGCCACCGGAGACGGTGAGGCTTTTAGGGCGGCTCTAGGGTTTCCAGTCTCTGAGAGGGGTGGATCTGATAGAGACGATGAGAGGAGGGGGGTTGGAATTCGGACATACATATACCATCAAGACCCATAGTTCCCAACCGTTGGATCTAAAGGAAATCAACGGCTGGGATTCATGCTCAATCGAAACGGGGTCGTTTGGTTTAGTGGGGGAAACTGGACCAGTTTGGGCGGATCTGGGCTCGGATTGACCGGATCTTAGAGAAAAAAAATGGCTTGGGCTTGAGTGATTTAAGTCAAAAATGGCCCAAAACCTGACCTCTCAATTCCTTTTCCTTTCTTTTATTCCTCTTTTAAATTCCTTTTTTTTCTCAAAATTAAAACAAATTGAAACCTAAGTTAAATTCTATCAAATTAAAATGATTAATAATAAAACCACAACTAATTAAAAACCCAAATTAAAGGAAAAACTACCAAATTTCAAAATCAAAGTTAAAAAGTGCAAAATAAACTATTTTTGTGATTTTTCCCATTTTTATAAAACAACTAATTTGTTAATTAATCCTAAAATGTAGAATTAAATCCTAAATGCAAATGCAACATATTTTTGTATTTTTCCTTAATTAAACCAAATTAACATGCGCAGACAAATGCAAGCAATTACCAAAAATGCTACAAAAAAATTCACGAAATTGCAAACAATGGAAAAATTTATTTTGTTTTGAATTTGTGGGAATAATTCATATAGGGCAAAAATCACGTGCTCACAAGGGGTGCTGCACCAACAGGCCTACGCCTCTCAAAATCCTCCCACCAACTAAAAGCAGGTCTTGAAAACTGATAAGTAGTGAAAGCGACCCCGCTGGTCTCCAAAATATCGGTTGTACGAAGCATCCTCTGACACTTGTCTAAAAAGCTCTGGGCATCCTCGCCTTTTGCCTCACTGAAGGTCGGAGGCTGAAGTCTACCAAATCTCTCCAACCTACGCTGCTCATCCTCTAGCATGATAGGAACTACATAGTCCTGAACAGCGGCAACCAGCTGAGTTGGGTGTGCCCCCAGCGTCTGAAGTCCCTACACGACCTGCTCAGGTGTGCGGGCGGCGGGTGTCTGACTGCCTCTCCCGGCCTGAGAAGTAGTTGCGGCTGTAGTGGCTGAAACCGCCTGAGCTAGGCTAGTGCAAACTGATAATATCTGAGCCAAGGCCTCCTGAAGACCAGGAATCACAATAGGTACAGCTGGTGCCTGAGCTGGTGTTGCTGGAGTGTCCACAGCTGGGACCTTGTCCTGAACTGGGGCAGCTGGTGGATCTGCAGGTGCTGCCTTCGCCGCTCTGCCTCTACCACGGCCATGGCCGCGTCCTCGGCCTCTAGTGGCCCCGACTGGTGGCACTGGTGGTCGTCCTCCCTGTCCGGTAGCGCGCGTCCTCACCATATGTGAGAGAATAGAACAACAGAAGTTTAGTACTTGGATCAACAAATTCGCACGACAAGAAGTTCAAGAATGTGAAGTTTTCCTAAAGGTTATGCAGCCTCTCGAGGATAAATACAGACGTCTCTGTACCGATCTGCGAGACTCTACTAAACCTGCTCATGACTCGTGAGACCTATGTAACCTAGGCTCTGATACCAACTTGTCACGACCCTAAATCCCAACCCGGTCGTGATGGCGCCTCTCGTGAAGACAAGGCCAGCCAACTAAACCCAGTTTACCTTTTTAAACAGTTAAACAACATAAAGCAGTCTAAAATATGATTTAATAATATTAAGTGGCGGATAATATCAATAAAGTGCGGAAATATAAACCAACACAGCCCTAACCAGAGTGTCACAAGTCATGAGCATCTATTAGTCATAATACAAGTCTACTAAGTCTGTAAACTAGTACATCTATCTGAAACATGATAGAAATGATAAAGGAGAGAAACACGGAAACTACGGATGCCAGGCAGCTACCTCGTGTACTCCGAATGTCCGCCTGAAGCTGGAAGGATCAGCACTCGAGAGCGGAACCAGCTACGCCTGAATCTGCACAAAGGGTGTAGGGAGTAAAGTGAGTACTCCAACTCAGTGAGTAACAAATGTTAATAATGATTGAAAGTAAGAAAACACGTTAGGCACAGGGCATTCTATAATGAAGCAGTAAAACAGTGAAAAGTCAAGTAAAATCCTTTTCCAACAATGAATAGGTAATTGACAGATAATTAAGGTATAGTAAATAAATAGAACCTCGCCCCTCGGGCACAGTATCCACAAATCCGCCCCTCGGGCAACATTTCAGAATAATACTAGCCCCTCGGGCTCAATCTCACAACATAATAGGTACCCGCGCTCAGTGGGGGTGTGCAGACTCCTGGAGGGGCCCCTTACGGTCCAAGTGCAATAACAAGCCATCTCGTGGCATCACAAGCTAGGCCCTCGGCCTCATATCAATCAAGCCATCTCGTGGCGTACATATCTCAGGCCCTCGGCCTCGTATCAGTATCAGTGTTTCCTCACAACATAGGCCCTCGGCCTTACTCAGTCAAAATCCTCACAAGCCCCTCGGGCAACAGTAAAACAGTGTTTCTCAGCCCAAACATCATTTAAAATATATAAGTCTCAAATCTGAGTAAAAATGGCTGAGTAGTAAAACAGTGGAAAATAACATGACTGAGTTCAAGTAGTAAGTCAAAACAGTGAGGAAATATCAAATAAAAGCCCCGAAGGGTTAAAATAGTTGGCACGATGCCCAAATATGGCATTTAGCTCAAATCATAATGATAGCAAATAAGTTTTCAGTCAAATACGCGGTAAAATAATCAATCGGGACGGAACAAGTCACAATTCCCAATAGTGTACGACCCACGCTCGTCAATAAGTGTGTGTCTCACCTCAACATAGCACTACGATGTGCAATCCGAGGTTTCAAACCCTCAGAACATCATTTACAATCATTACTCACCTCGAACGGGCTAAATCTCCAGCTCGCGACGCCTTTGCCCCTCGAATCGGCCTCCACGCGCATCGAATCAATCCAAAATCATAAGGAGGACGTCAAAATATTCTAAGGGAACAAAGCCCAAGCAAATACAATCAATAAAGGGCACAAATCCCGAAATTACCAAAACCCGACCCCCGGGCCCACGTCTCGAAATTCAGAAATTTTTACACTAATAGATTCCTTATCTCCCCATAAATTAATACATATTAAGAATACAAAAATCGGAGTCCAAATGACCCCTCAAATCCTCATTTAAAGGCCTCTTAAGCTCAAGCCCTAATCCCCCATTTTTAGCCCTTTAATTCCTGAAATTACAGCCTTAATCCATGAAATACTACCATAGAAATGTGTTTTAGGTCCAAAATCCTTACCTTAACGGAGTCTCCATGATTTCTCTCTCCAAAATCACCCAAACCTCCCGAATTCGTGTTTAAAAATGGTGAAAACCTTCAAAAATCACGAAGGAAGACTTATATACATTCTACCCAGGGACACCCGCATCTGCGGTCCAAAACCACTTCTGCATTACCGCATTTGCGGTTAAATCCTCCGCTTCTGCACAAATCACTTATCCAGCCTAAACTGCATTTGCGATCTCTGCTCACCTGACCAATTTTCGCTTATGCGGCCAACTCTCCGCATATGCGGCGCCGCATCTGCAGTCCCCAATCCGCATGTGCGAAAATACAGAAGCAGCAATTTCAGCTGCTGCAACAAAATTCCAACTTCTCCGTTAACCACCCGAAATCACCCCGAGGCCCCCGGGACCTCAACCAAAAGCACAAACATAACCTAATACATTATTCAAACTTGTTCCAATCATCAAAACACTTCAAACAACATCAAATCAACCAAAACACCTCGGATTCAAGCCTAAGTTTCTAAAAACTTCCGAATTCCGCTTTTGATAAAAAACCCAACCATTCCGAATAATCTGAAATTTTGCACACACATCCCAAACGACACAACGAAGCTACTGCAACTCTCGGAATTTCATTCCGACCCCTATATCAAAACCTCGCCTACCAACCGGAAATCGCCAAAATATCAACTTCGCCAATTCAAGCCTAAATCTTCTCCAAACCCATTCCGATCACACTCCTAAGTCCCAAATCACCTCCTGAAGCTAACCGAAACATCAGAACTCACATCCGAGAACTCTAATACATAAGTCAATATCCGGTTGACTTTTCCAACTTAAGCCTTCTTAAAAGAGACTAAGTGTCTCAAACTTCACCAAAAACCAATCCGAATTCATTCCGACCATACCGATACCTCAAAACACAGATAAACAAAACATAAAGAAACAGAAATAGGGACAACAGAGCGGTAACTCATGAGACGACTGGCCGGGTCGTCGCAAAACGTTTGGTGGTAATCCTGTTAATAATACACAGGTGGATGCTTTTGCACAGTGTCTTAACTATTATAATTTAGTGGACTTAGGGTTTAAGAGAAGCAAATATACATAGACTAATAAGCGGAGGAATGGCTATACAAAGCTAGAAAGACTAGATAGGCTTTTAGCAAATTATGAATGACTTCAATTATTTCCTGAAACAATAGTGCAACACCTCCCCCGTACGTATTCCGATCACTACCCTCTACTAGTCACACTGACACCCAACAAATTACCTAGGAAAAATATTTTTATGTTTGAAAAAATATGGACCTCAGACCCATCCCTCCATACTGTAATTCAACAGTCCTGGACAGCTTGTCCTTCAATAGTTGAGGCCATGAAAAACTTCCAAAATCATGTACTTTACTGGAATAAACACACGTTTGGTAATCTTTTTGCTCGAAAAAGAAAACTACGAGCTAGACTCAATAGGATTCAACAATCCATCCACTATCCTACAAGTAATTTCTTACAAAACCTTGAGATTCAATTGAATAATGAATTTAGTGCTATGCTTAGACAAGAGGAAGACTTTTGGAAATTAAAATCAAGGATACAGTGGCTAAACGACGGAGATGCTAACACTAAAATTTTCCACATGTCAACATTACAACGTAGAAGACGTAATCATATAAACGCTTTGAAAGACACTATAGGGAACTGGACTTATGACCCGATTGAAATTCTGGATCAAATTTTTCAATACTACACCAATTTGTTCACAACACAACAATCTCTTTCAAATCAAATAAGAGATCATTCCCCTATGCAGAATTATTTAACCTATGAAGACCAACATCAACTGATACGACCTTTAAGATTAATAGAAAATAAAAATGCATTAAACTCATTTCAACCATTTAAGTCACCAGGGCCAGATGGCCAACACCCTTATTTTTTCCAAAAATATTGGAATGAAGTAAGTCAGCCACTTATCACCTGCTGTTACAACGCTTTCAATCAAGGAAAAATTCCTGAAGAAATAAACACCACTTATTTGTGCCTTATCCCTAAGGTAAAGAATTCTGTAGAAATCACTCAATATCGTCCCATAAGTCTTTGCAACACCATTTATAAATTGATCACTAAAATTATTGTTAACAGACTAAAACCCTTCACTCATATGATAATTGGACCTACCCAATCGAGCTTCCACCAAGGTAAACGTGCTTCAGACAATGCCATCCTTGTTCAGGAAATACTTAACCATTTCAAAAAAAAAAAAAGAAAGGCAAAATGGGTCAAATGATGCTAAAATTAGATTTGAAAAAAGCTTTTGACAAGCTTGAATGGTCATTTATAAAAAATACACTTCAATATTTTAATTTACCAACAAAACTCATTAGCTTAATAATGTCTTGCATTACAACATCTTTCGTGTCTATCCTAGTAAATGGATCACGCACGGACTTCTTTATACCATCTAGGGGTACACGTTAAGGTGATCCTCTATCCCCATACATCTTTATAATGTGCTTATAAAGACTCTCAACAACCATATTTCAATCAATCAATTACCTATTATGGAATCCAATACAAATCTCCAAAAATGGACCTCAACTCTCACACCTATTCTTTGCTGACGACATCATACTTCTCTCAAAAGTAAATGACAAAAGTTGTCACTCCATAATTGATATTCTTAATACTTTTACAAAGCTGTCAGCCGATCTATTAATTTTCAAAAATCGCGAATTTTCTTCTCCAATAACTGTAATATTGAACAAAAACAACATATACTTTCCTGCTTTAGTATGAAAGAAGGAACTAGATTTGGAAAATATTTAGGTTTCCCAATGTTCCAACAAAGACCTAACAAGTCTGACTTCCAATTCTTGCTAGACAACTTCAAGTCTAGACTTGCAGGATGGAAAAAAAAATTCCTATCCTTTCCAGGAAGAATTACTCTCATTAAATCGACCCTGTGTGCTTTACCTAACCACATAATGCAATACATAGCTATCCCTAAATAAATTTTACATAAAATGGGACAATACATGCGTAATTTCCTATGGGGAACTACTCAACAAAAAAGAAGGCTCCACCTAGTTAATTGGAAAACAACTACTATGAAAAAAAAATTTAGGAGGTCTAGGCATACAAAGGCTAGATTTAAAGAATGAGGCCATACTGGCTGGATTAGCTTGGAGGGTTTTCCACTCCTCTACTCAATTATGGGCACAGACTCTTATAAATAAATATAAAGACAAACGTTTTCCTGCAAACTCTTCAGGCACTTGGAACAACATTATTAAAGGTTGGGGGAAATGCCAAAAGGGAATACAATGGAACTTAGGTACAAACTCTACATTACATTTCTGGAATGAGGCATGGATTGCTCCGAACACCACCCTACGCTCTTTACTAATTGGTCCAATCCCCTCAGACCATACTAGCCGTAAGGTTGTAACCTATAGACACCAACACAACTGGAATTGGGAAGATATATCTTTTCAAATTCCCAATAATATTAGAAACCTAATTAATAGGATCAATGTTCCAACCTACACTCAAAAAGTGGACACTATCTATTGGGGAATCTCAATCAAGGCAATTTCACTACCAAATCAATGTACTCAAATCTACTTCAACCTGAATTAAACTTGCACGCAGACACACCTCCTTACAATTGGATTTGGAAGATACAAATACCTCCCAAACTAAAACTTTTCTTTGGCTTATAATGCATGATAAATTACCAACAACAAAATACCTAAACCACATTGGGGTAACATCAACTGATCAATGTCAAATATGTCACACACACCCAGAATCTACCATTCATCTATTTCTATATTGTCCGTATATAGTTAACATATGACATCGATTGGGAATGAGTCACACTACTAATTCCATACTTCCAAACTCACACACAACTCAATGGCTAAGTAAGCTAATAAACAAAAACATCAACCGAATGCCTCACCTTATTAATGCTAAAACTTTTATTTCTTACACCTTATGGTATATTTGGCTAAATCGTAACAATAATCTTTTTAACAATATAAAAAAGAGACTTTCTCTTAGGCAAAATTACAAACAGTGCACTGGAATTCACTTACTTTGCTGCAAAATTGTCCTTGAAAAAGAATTATGTACTGCAACATATTAAATGGATACCTCATAAGCCACATTTTTATAAACTAAACATGGATGGGGCAGTGTTATCATCGATTAGCAAAGCAGGTATACGAGGGGTCATACGCGACTGCCATGGACGTTGGATAATAGGGATTGCTGGTAACTTGAACAATGCAAATACCATCCAAGCAGAATTTAAGGCACTATTCAGTGGCCTGGAATTGGCACATAAGCGCAGTTTGGTTCCACTGGAAATAAACATTGATGCTCTGCAGGTACTATATATGTTACAAAATGACAATATGCATTATGCTAACTTGATCGCTGACTGCATGTACCTCCTGGACCAATTGTATATGCGGTAGTAGAGCACACCTACAGGGAGGGCAACGAGGTGGCTGATGGTTTAGCTAAAGTTGGATGCAATTTACTAACCTCCGATAAACCATTGTTTTTTGAAGAACCACCGGATTTTGTTCAAACTTTTTGGCAAAAGGACCAAGCTGGAGTATCTCGTACAAGGAAGACAACGTGCTTATTGCAACAACTGGAAGACGTAAACCAGGCCTTTTTGGAGAATAACTCAGATACCCTATGCATGGCTGCTTCAAGTAGCTCTTTCGTAATAGACAATTATCATATGATAGCTACTGCTACTACTTCTAATTCTCGCATATCAAACAACTATCATATGGATGCATCTGCATCTCCCTCCTTGTAGTTACTATATTTATGTTTAATGCAAGTTATCTTTTCCACCAAAAAAAAAGAGCAAACTTAATATTGCATTAATTATGTGCCGCTTGTTTTGTGATGTGGTCAATCAAACATTATATTATGTTATACAAAAATTTATGTCAATTTCATTTATTCAAATATCTTCAATCAACCAAAAGATCCTGCTACCATAAGCATACATTGGCATGATTAAAATTTGAAAATCTTCATTGTTTCGTCAAAAGTGTGTATAAAGAATTTCAAACACAAAGTAGCATTGCAAAGTTCAAAGTTAAGAGAGTTCATTAAGTTCATTTAATTTGTTTGCGGGTTTCATTGATCAAAGAGTTGATAGCAAGAATTCGATCTCGGTGTGGATACACATAGAGTCATTGCACCATCGAAGAATTTTTGAAACGAGACTCTCTTCACCAGGTACGTCTTAGATATGATCTTTGACATGTAAATAAATTTTAAACACGAAAAGATCTATCTAGGATTGTTATTGTCTTCCGCTTCCTTTTGAAAAAAAATGCTCCCAATACCATCCTCAAACAGGCATGACCCATCCACCTCCATCCCCCCCAAAACACCAGAACCACCGGATCAAATCCCCTCAAATTGTAATTCTACCCTACTTTCTTCAACCAATACAAATTCTAACATGCCTTCTAATATGAATATTGACATGCAAGATCCAATCAAAGACACTTCAACACAGACAAAAATATATCTTCAAACTTTAAACTCTAACAACTTTTCTTCTACACCAAATATATTTCCAGCAAATTTTACTTCTCAGTTGGAGAATTCCGATGAGTTGGATGCACCTACTGACTCTTCAATTTTTATACCTTTATCAGTTGAAGAAAAAACTAGACTATACCAACCATGTCAACATGCAGTGATCATCAAAGTTCATGGTCGAAAAGTTGAGCATCAAATACTTAGACAAAAAATCTATGCTCTATGGAAACCTACTGAAAATCTTCTTCTAATTGATTTAGGGTCAGACTTCTTCTTATTAAAATTTCAAAAAGAGGAAAACAAAATCGATGCCTTGTAGGGTGGCCCTTGGTTTGTTTTAAATTATTTTCTCTCCATTCGCCAATGGAAACCTAAGTTTAAGGCTTCTGAAACAAAATTAACAACCTCAGCTATTTGGGTACGTCTATCGGAATTACCTACAGAATACTATGATTATCAAATTTTACACAAGTTAGGCCAGAAAATAGGTAGGTTATTATCGGTGGACACTTGTACTGCTTCAACCACTAGAAGCCAATATGCTAGGTTATGTGTGGAAGTATTGCTTGATCAACCTCTAAAACCACACTTATACATTGGCACCCATAAATAAATCATTCTTTATGAGGGTTTAAATTTACTGTGTGTTAGGTGTGGTCGTATGGGCCATAATCAAAGGGTTTGCAATTTTGTTGTGAATGATGAAGCACATACAGACAAGTCACCACAGGATCATCACATGGATGATAATCAATCTATTCCAAATGTTTCTGCTACGGTTAAGGGAGCATGGCAAGTTGTTCAATTTCCAAAGAAATCCAATCTTAGAAGATCTACTTACTTTGATGATCAGACAGGGATACCTCCAGTGGAGACAAGGGAGACAAATCATTCAGGTAAGCAACGATTAATTAATCCTACTAACCTTCCCTTTACTAAGCTTAACTTAAATGGTTCTAAGTTAACACCCTCCCTTAACCCTGAATTAACAAAAAAATAAGTACAATAGTATACTAGAAAATCCAACTGAACAGGATATACTCTTGTCAAACCTAATACCTAATAACTTCCAAATCTCAAAGACCACTCAAGTACTCAAGGACTCGGTCCAATTGGAGCAATATTCAAAACCTACCCCTTCTTAAATATCAAACCCTATCAATGCCCATGCAACTGGACACGATATCTCCTCTCACATGAACAACTTGCCCCAATACCCAAACCTTCCTTCTTCACCCCCACATGGTAATTACATACCTACACTACCATATACTCCACCTCCTCCTTTGAATATAGGAAGACCTCCATCATTTCAACCTACTGTTGCTATAGGCACTCATGTTTCTTCCATTAATTCCCCCCAGTCCATTACACCCCCTTCTTGTCAATCTAGTCAACCGCCATCCTCCACCATTGACATTGATCCAGTTCCACTTAGATCATCAAATATATCCTCTCTCACTTTGCCTTCTCCACTCACTGAACCTCCAAGTATCAACCATGTTCCCATTCAACTTCCTAAATCATCTCCGACGACCAAGCTCTCACCAAAGGCAAAATCATCGACTACAACACAACCCCAACTCTCCGGCTCACCCTCCACCACACCTACAAATGGAGCCAAACACGATAATATACACAGCACAAACACCACACTCACCAACTCTACTATCATCTTGGCTGGAGGCAGGTTTGTACAACCATGCTCTCACCTTCACCATGCAAGTGAATCAACAGGAGGTGACGATCCTCATAGATCATCCCAGAGATTTAGCACAAATAGTGATGGAAGGGATGCAGTTGGGGACAGACCTCTATGCTCGTTATCATTGGTCCATGATACAGGATCCCCACCTAGCACCATACCAAACACTGCCTCTACCCACTCCAGTGTGGGATCCCACGAATCTCCACCCCAATCTAATACACATGCCCTTTTATCCACCTCCTACTCCAAACACACCTTGGATCCAACCCTATTGGGATCCTCAACCTCATACACCTCTTTTGGGGCAAGCAGCTCCCCCCTCTCCAACACCACACCTCCTCCTCCTTCTCCACAGCATCAAAATCAGATAGAACCAGACGAGCAGGATGTCAACTTTCAGGCAGAGTTAGACGCAGCCATCGTTTACAACAGAGAGACGAGGCCAATACATGCATGCCTAGATGGCATAAAAGCCTACGTGCAGAAGGAAGAGTTCGAAAGGAAAATCTTCATAAGGTGCCCGCAAAATCTGCTAGAAACCTCATTCCGTTTGAGACCAACAACAAATCCACTAGTGGGAAAATATGAGATGTTATTTCTCCCTACTCTAAGGATTCGTCCAGGAGAATCTAGTACTAGGCAGCATGACCTCCAGTTAAGTCATATGAATTTTATAATTTGGAACTGTAGGGGTGCTCAATCTGTAGAGTTTCGTAGGAACTTTAGATCATTACTAGACTATAATCGACCTACTTTGGTGGTACTTCTGGAGACACACTGCCAATCCCACCAAGTTCTTAAGGATGACTTCGAGTTCACAGGTATGATAGAAGTGCCTGCAGTAGGGCAATCAGGTGGGCTAGTTATTTAATGGAATGCAGCATGTTTAAATGTAGCACAGGTGGCCACATCTACACAAGAGATACATTGCCATGTCCAGGTTCTTCCCTTACCCTTTACTTTTTTATTAAGTGCTATTTATGCAAGCACTGATTTAGCCTCTAGACTAGTTTTATGGGATAATATTAGGAATATTTTTGATAATTATAAGGGACCTTGGTTGTTAGGGGGTGATTTTAACGAAATAATACATGCCTCAGATAAATTTGGGGGGCTGACTATCAATAATACTAGAGCTAATAAATTATTAGATTGTTTTAACTACTGCCTTCTAAAAGACTTAGGTTACAAGGGTAGTCGATATACTTGGACAAATGGTAGACATCACAATGTTAATATTTTGGAGCGTATTGATCGTGTGTTGGCTAATTATGAATGGATTTCTAATTATGGTGATGCTTTGGTAACTCACCTTCCTCGAACTCATTCTGATCATTGCTCTATCAAAATCGAATTACAACACTATGTTTTGCCTAGGAAAAAATTGTTTAGGTTAGAATCTATATGGACTACTCATCCTACTTTTGCAATAGTAATAGAGCAAGTTTGGGCAGAAAAAATTCACTTAATTCCTGCCGTTAACCAATTTATGGAATCAATCCAAGTGTGGAATAAGAACACTTTTGGTAACATCTTTAAGCGGAAAAGAAAATTACTGGCAAGAATAGGTGGGATTCAAGCCTCTATTCACTATCCAACTAGCCACTTTTTAGAAGGTCTAGAAAATACTCTTACTAAGGAGTTTAATCATATTCTCCAACTTGAAGAGGATTTTTGAAAATTAAAATCAAGAATTAATTGGTTAAATAAAGGTGATGCTAACACTAAATTTTTTCACCTAACAACTTTAAATCGACGTAGGAATAATCGTATAACTGCTCTTCAGGACTTAGGTGGAAATTGGATTACAGACCCCCACAAAATTAGAGATGACATTACAAATTACTATAGTCATCTTTTTATTACTCAACAAACCAAGTCTACTCCTACTTCATTTGTTCTCCCCTTTAATGTTCTTACCTCATTGGAGCAAACTAGATTAAATAGCCCTTTACAGGATTTTGAAATTATCAACGCCTTACATTCCTTTCAGCCTCTTAAGGCACCTGGCCTCGATGGCTTACACCCAATTTTTTATCAAAAGTATTGGCATATTATAGGAAATTCTGTCAAATACTTTTGTCATAAGGTTTTTCTGGACTCTCAGATAGACCCCGCTATAAATACTACTTTTATTTGCCTAATTTCTAAAAACCAGAATGCTTCTACTATAGCATAATATAGACCTATTAGTCTCTGTAATACCATCTATAAGATTATTACTAAAATTATTGTTAACAGAATTAAACCAGTTCTGGAACATATCATCAACCAAACTTAATCAAGTTTTTAGAAAAATAGACGTGCAGCTGACAATGCAATTATAGTACAAGAACTTATTACTAGATTTCATAAAATGAAGGGTAGGCATTCAAATATGCTACTCAAGCTGGACCTCGAAAAAGCTTTTGATAAACTGGAATGGTCCTTCATTTATAACACCTTACAAAATCTAAATTTTCCTAAAATTTTTATAAAGCTAATAATGTCTTGTATTACCACTACTTCTACAACTCTTTTAGTCAATGGTACTCCTACTGACTATTTTACACCTACAAGAGGTATTAGACAAGGTGATCCTCTTTCGCCCTATATTTTTATTTTATGTTTAGAAATGCTATCAAGAAAAATAAACTCTGAAGTTGACTATCACATTTGGCATCCCATTTCAATTGGTAGAAGGGGATCTCAATTATCTCATCTTTTTTTTCGCCGATGATATCATTTTAACATAAAAAATTACAACTACTTCATGTCAATCCATAGTTAACACCATTAATCAATTTACTCAACACTCAGGACAAACTATTAACTTTGAAAAATCAAGAATTTTCTTCTCTAAAAATTGTCCTACTCATATGAAGGTTGACATGCAACATACTTTTAGTATAAGGGAGGGCACACATTTTGGTAAGTACTTAGGGTTTCCTATTTTTAGCTCAAGACTCACTAAAGGAGATTTTCAGTTTTTAATTGAAAATTTTAAATCTAAGTTAGCAGGATGGAAAACTCATTTTTTAACAAAAGCTGGACGACAAACTCTGATACACTCAACTCTGAATAATCTTCCCAATCATATGATGCAATACGTCACCCTGCCTTCGTATATTATTTCCTCGCTCAATAGACACCAAAGAAATTTTCTGTGGGGAACTACTCCTCAAAAGAAAAAATTATACCTCTTAAAATGGTCCATGGTTACTCAACCTTTAGCACAAGGGGGCTTGGGCATCCAAAATCTCTGTCTTAAAAATAATGCCTTACACTCTAGTCTTGCTTGGAGATTATTTCAAAACCCTAATCAGCTATGGGCACAAGTACTATTACATAGTCATCTTAGGCATCATAATGTCAGTCACTTTACTGTTTCAGGAATTTGGTCTAACATTATTAAGGGTTGGTCAATTTGTAGCCTAGGCTATAAATGGAACTTAACAAATGGTAATCACGTCAATTTCTGGACGGAACCATGGCTAGATTATAATTCTCTGGTTCGTAATTACATTTATGGGCCTCTACCCAAAGGGAAGATTAATAAAAGAGTGTCTGCCTACTTTCATGATCATAAGTGGAATTTACATGGGTTACCTTTTGTTTTACCTTCCCCATTAGAAGTTCAAATCCTTGATACTTATATGCCAATGGTACCTACCAATTATGATCAGCTTGTTTGGGCACTTACACCAAATGGTTTGTTCTCAGTCAAGTCTATTTATCATGCTCTTACACAAACAGTTTATCATTCCATAGGTCCTGAAGTCATAAACTACAAATGGATTTAGAAACTCCGAATACCTCCTAAGATCTCTTTTTTTATATGGTTAATATGTCATGACAGGCTTCCCACAGCCGCGTATTTACAAAAAATATAAATTATTAATTCATCTTTATGTTCACAATGTGGCCTAGTTCCTGAAACCATACAACATATTTTCTTTGAATGTCACAATGCTATAGCACTTTGGACGGCTCTTAAGCTAAATATAAATCGTTTGGTTCGTCCAGTAATTGCAAATACTATGTCTTGGTGCCACACTTTCATAAGTCACCAACCTTTGCCATCCTACAACTGCATTCCCTTTACCAAAGAAATAAGAATTTCTTTGAGCACACTCATCTTAAAATAAGTGTTCAACTAGTTTATAACCAGGCTGCGGAATTCTACTATCTCACAAACCCTAAAAAAAGTATTTCATCACGACTGCCTCTTTACATTAAATGGCATCCACCTGATGGGCAGGTCTTTAAGTTAAATATAGACGAATCCACATCTCTTAGTCAAGTTAATTGTGGTATTGGTGGATATTTTAGAAACCAGCTTTGCAATTGGGTTTTAGGTTTTACAGGACGTGCACCACATGGCTCCAGCCTACACACAGAGCTACTACAGGACGTGCACCACATGGCTCCAGCCTACACACAAAGCTACTAGCACTCTTAATGGGGCTCAAATTAGCTGTTCAACGTCATCTTTCACCACTGATTATTGAGACAGATGCAATTGCAATACTGAATTTGCTTATTACCCCTACTATCAAATATACTAATATAATAAATAATTGTAGGTTCTTACTCCGTCAGCTGGATGAGCCAAAGGTACAAAGCATCTATTGAGAGCAAAACAGTGTGGCAGATGGTTTGGCTAAACATGGAGCAGTTAATGTGGAGGCTCGTTGTATACTTTTCTCAAGACCTCCCCCTTTTGTGTCAACTTACTACCAGCAAGATCAGGCAGGAATGCTACGTAGAAGAATACCTAAATCAAATCCTATGTTAATTAGTAGTAGTACTAGTAGTACTGTTTTTAGTAGTAATCGTGATGTAGTAGCTAATGTTCCTAGTTCTAGTTGTACTAATCTGATGCAACACATGCATCCAACAAACTCTTATGTACCTATTTAACTATCTATAATATGTTTATCTTTTCAATCAAAAATAAAAGTGTCAAAATCACCGATAACATCAAACGTGAAATATCAAAAAATATTTTTAATCTTTTTGAGTTGTCAATTCTTAAATTGTTACATGTATCTATTTTATTATATATTGATAAAATAAATAAATTATTCTTTTTCTAAAAAAATATTATATAGGACGCGAGGATGCAGAAAGTAAAGATGTTAGCAAGAATTAAAATCACACCTATAATGTGAAGTATTCTTATTGTTATTACTAGATTGTAAGCTTTAGTGGTTTCTGCTACATAATTGTGATAATCCTTCTAATCACATCTAATACCTTTTTTTTCCTATTCTTCAAATATAAGAATGAAGTACGAAATATAGTACAATAAGTCAAATTAATTTGTGTGCAAAACAATTCGTGGAAAAGTTATAAGAAATAAATAAAAAAACGAACAAATTAGTGGAAAAGTTATAAAAAAAATAAATAAAAAAACAAACTCCTTATCAATAGTATTTTATTCTCTTGGAAAAATGAAAAGAGAGATATTTTTCAACTTCAATTGCAAATACACTTTTCTTTTTGAAATTCAACCAAATATTGTCTGAACACTTGGGACCATTTGATAGTGGGGGGTTGATGTGACTTATTTATGCGTGATACTTCACATTGTTGCTTACCTTTTTAGAATTGAAGTTTTATTTGATGAATTTTTCTTATTAATATGTAAATATCAATTAAGTGTTTAGACTATTTTTTATTTTAGAATGAATCTTGGTAGTTTTATGATTAGGGAGTCCTACTGAAATGTACTAAAAATGACACTATTTACCAATAACTAGTCACTTTAGTCATGCTACTAAAAATAGCCAAAAATAATTACCAACGATATACAACACTAAAAAAAATATAGGCCAAAAAAATTGAGACAATATACAAATTTAAAGGAAGTTTGAAAGTGAATTAGACTAGTTTTGTCACGGCCCCAAGTTCCTTCCGTAGGATGTCGTGATGGCACCTAGTCTCTACGACTAGGTAAGCCTGACAAATAATAATAACTTGGCAGAATTTTTTTTGTTAGAATACTAAAATAAAGCTGAATATTGATATAACCTTCCGAATCAACATAATCTCAACAGTACGCTCCCCAAAACCGGTGGAACTGAGTCATAAGCTCTATAGAGTAACCTAGTATAACTACTACTATCTGAAAGAACTACAACAGTAAACTTAATAAAAGGGAAGGTGACTCTGAGGCCTGCAGACATGGAGCAGGTATACCTTGAATTTTTCCAAGCAGCATCTAGAAATAATCTCTAATGACCGGCACGAGCAGACATACCTGGATTTGTACAAAAAAATGTGCGGAAGCATAGTATGAGTACATCACAACGGTACCCAGTAAGTATCAAGTCTAACCTCAGTAGAGTAGTGACAAGGCCAGGTCAAGACACCTACTAGGATATAATTAAACAGTATGAAATTGTAGTATGGATATGTAATGGAAAGTGAGAAAAATGACTGGTACGAAACAAGACAATAACATGAACTAGTACCGGAAGTTAAACATGGAAATAGCATAAAAGAAGCAAATAAAGAGGCTACAATGATCATATATGGACAACAATCTGCTAGAACAATTAAGGATGAGACAATAAGAAATGTTCCCGCTAAAAATCTTTACAACATAAAGTAAACAACAAGAATCACAATGAGGTACCGCCTCGTGTAAATGAAATCACAACCGTGGTACCGCCTCGTATAATCAAGAATCACAGCCGAGGTACCGCCTCGTATTAACATTTCTCAATTTCAATCATAATCTTTCCTTATACAGTCGCGTGAGCCTTTCATTTGAAATAGGTTTTGAAAATAGTTTTTCCGAAATAGCTACACACACTTTAGCCCACCTTATGACGCTGCATGTCTTCACGTAGTTTCCCTACAAACAACACACACATAAGTCCCACCTTATACCGCTGCATTCACATCAACCCCAAGCCTTATACCACCACTTGTACGTCAATATCTCATTACAATAACAAGTCACACCTCATGTGCCCATATATCATAATTTACCAACAATCCCCAATATCAATATTTTCACAACAATAGCTCACAACTCCACCACAATGGTTACAAGAATATCAACAACAAAAATAAATCTAAAATGCTCAAAAGAAGATGTTTCAACAATAAAATTTCGTCTCAACGTGATAACGTCTTTCACAACTTCAACACCAATAACAAAACAATGAGAGAAAATGTGTAACCATGATGTTAAATAAGAATAATTCAGAATGAAAGAGATAACGTGTAGCAATGACTTCAAATGATTGGAATCAACAATGAAAGAGATAACATGAACAATAACTTCAAATAATTTTATTCAACAATGAAAAGGGTAACATGAACAATAATGTCACGACCCCCATTTACCACCTTAGGATGTCGTGATGGCACCTAGTCCCTAAGACTAGGTAAGCCTAACACATGCTGATTTAATAACAGAATTGAACTATTTAATCATTTATCATAAACCATTAAATAATACACATAGCCACAAGCGGCCAATAGTTATACATTTCCCAAAAACGATAGTACGGAGTCATAAGCATTACTAAAACGCACTAGAATTTCTAAACACAATATAATTTTGAATTACAATTTAATAGTAGTATAATGAAGTAAGATGGTGACTCGAGGCCTACGAACGTCAAGCAGGTATACCTTGAAGTCTCCCGCCGCGCAGACGCAACTCTCAACAAGACAATCAGAATACCTGGATCTACACAAAAATGCGCAGAAGCGTAGCATGAATACACCACAATGGTACCCAGTAAGTATCAAGTCTAAACTCGGTAGAGTAGTGATGAGGCCAGGTCAAGACACCTACTAGACATAGAAACCTGTTCAAGATATACCTAAGCTAATAATGGAAAGAACATCAATGTAAGACCAACGACGAAAAAATTATTGATTTAAAACCAATAATGAATTAATAGAAACATAAATGGTAGCAAGTAGTAGCGAGTAATAAAGAAACAACATAATCATAACACCGATGAGATGTAAATGAACTCAAATAAGGAAAAAAAAAATAGATGAAAACTCAAACAATCAAATCGCTCCCAATGCATGGACTTACAACAAGAATTACCCAGAGTCACCACAACTCATAAATCACAAGTTATGAACCATAATTTTCAAATTTTACGCATATTGCACCTCGTTCCCACAATAACAATCACCTTCGCACGACAAAGCTCACGTGTTATCATGTACTACGCAACCGTGATAAATATTAATTTAGATGAACGAAAAATATATTTATACATTATAAAACATAATAACGATCTTGAATAAAGTAAGGTGTCAAATAAATAATGAATTTATTTTTAAAATCAAGTAAAGTAAAATAATATACAATTTGTACGAAACAGAGTATAAGATGAGTTTCGTTTAGAAATTAATAAAATTGAGTAAAAGTATCATTTTTAAACAAAGCATAACATAAGTTAAATTAACGAATTAAATATAGAAGTTGTTAAACAAAAACATGATAACAATTTTAAGTAAGGTAAATATCTAACAGGGTGATGAGTATAATTTGAGAACCTAATTATAGTGAAAGTGCAATAACCATTTAGAATGATAAGGAACGAGTGAGATAATGAGTTCTATCTTAAGAGGAACATAGAATAAAGCATGTTAATAATTCTTTTATTTAAACCATTATGTTACCAACAACTCAACAGAATATGATATATTGACTCCACACAATCAATGACAAAGTTATAATGGAGGCACAGATTGGCATGTTAAAGTGCAACACAACAAATCACGTAGAATGTATGACTCACACAAGAAACCACAATCGTTCCAACACCAAGATAATAACGAATATCCAATACAATCAACATGCGGATGAATGATTGAAGGGAGAGTAATGACCGTTGAAATTAACAAGTTATTCCAACATGGAATGTACAATGAAAATCACAACTCGGGTACCTCCTCGTATTCACATTTCATAATTTCAATCATAATCTTTCCTTATATCACCGCGTGAGCCTTACATTTAGTTTTGAAAATTATTTTTCCCAAAATTGCTACATGCGTTTTAGCCACCTTATCTCTCCGCGTGGCTTCAAGTAGTTCCCCTACCAGCAATATGCGTATTAAGCCTACCTTATCTCACTGCATGCGTATCAACCCCTAGCCTTATACTACCGTATGCATATCAATATCACAAAACAATCACAATTTGCACCACAAGTGCCCATATGCCACAATTTTTCACAATTTGCCACGAAGTCAACAACACCAATATTTCTACAACAAATAGCCCACGACTCAACCACAATGTGTGAAAGAATTTCAACAATAATACAATTAATGAGAATGATCAACAATGAAAGGGATCTCATCAATTAAAAACTTCGTCTCAATGTGATAACGACTATTACAACTTCAATACCAATAACTCAACAAGATGATATTCCACGAAATAATAACTTCAATTAAAAGTGATTCAACAATTAAAAGGTAACAAGACAATAAGGAAGGCAATAACTTCAATTAAAGCATATAAGAGAAAAATAATAAGAGGTAGAACAAGTGCTAACAACGTCAAATAGAGCATGTAAGAGTAGATTAACAATGAGAGATATAACATCTTATGACATTTTAATTAAAGGCATATAAAGAGTCTAGATAATCTAAACCGGCCGAATACCACATATAGCCTGTGTACCCACTTGTCACTTTTCTTATACGGCCTTCACATAACACAAATAGCACAATCAACCCAAATCCTAAGGGGTAGTTTCTCCTGCACAAAGTTAGGCAAGATACTTACCTCAAACCCAATCTATACACTAGAAGCGCCATCCAAATCATCATTCAAACAACTCAAAACTAGAAAAAAGTAACTCAAAATCATAAAATAATTCCATAGGAAGCAAACCCAATCGGAAAAGGTTGAATTTTTACACATTTACCCAAAGTCAAAAGGTCAAACCTGGGTCCGCACCTCGAAACCCTACAAACTCACAAAATACGATAACCCATTCAATTACGAGTCCAACCACACTAATTTTACTCAATTCCGACTCCGAATCAGTGTTCAAAATTCAGAAATTCGCTTTAGGAAAGTTTAGACAAAACCCCCCAATTTCTCTTTTGAAATCATCAATCAAATGCTAAAAATGAAGATCACGAAATATAATCAAAACCGAGTGGAAACACTTACCCCGTGGAGAAAACTTGAAGAACATCCTTGAATTCTCCCAATCCCAAACTTTCAAGATGAGAAAAACTCCAACAACATTAATAGCCAAAAACGCCCAGCTGTTCTGCCTCGTTTATTGTGCCAAACAATCCCAAAAATTGCTTTTGATGCCTCCAATGGATTTCTCGTGAAATTTCAGTCAAGTTAGGCTTTTGAATCACTCCATTTGACCTTATAATGAAGGAGATATGTTCGTTTCAATATTTGGAAATAGTGCAGATTTTTAAATGTGAATTCACTGGCAACTTCGTAATTAATCTGAAAAAATTCTGGCAATCCAATTCTTAGTAAAATGACCATAAATTCCTCATACGATGTCGAAACTCGATGATTTTAGTTGCTATGGTTCCAAAATTGAGATACAAATATAATGGTTTAGTCGAAACACAAATAAAAAGCCGTTTGCTCAGTATGATAACCCTTATGCTCAAATCGACGTCGAAAACAATCACCATATAAACCAAACTTATCATAAACTCATCGGAATTTAACCAAACTTTTTGGAAATGTAAAAACATTATGCAACCTATTGGAATGATTAAAACTGGATTCCGAATCCGTTTACCCAAAAGTCAAACCTTGATAAACTTTTCTAACTTAAAGCTTATAAAACGATAATCATTCTTCGTAATCAATCCCGAACCGCTCGAAAATTAAAACTAACCATACACACAAGTCATAATACATAATATGAAGGTACTCAAAGTCTCAAACTACCGAGTCGTTACAAATAACTTCAATTAATGATAGTCAACAATGAAAGAGGTAGTATATTTAGTGATTTCAAATAATGATAATCAATAATGAAGAGATAGCATGCAACAATAAAAGAGGAAACAAGTTCAACTAAATCATGAGAGCAATTTATCAATTAGGAGGTAGCACATGCGTTAACGAAATCATTTAAGGCATGTACGGATAGACTAACACAAGCAAGAATAGATTGACTAGAAGAATTAAAACATGATATGGCATTTCAATTAAAGCATGGAAATAGTCTAAGTAGCCTAAACCGGTCAAATACCACGTATAAGCCGTGTACCCACTCGTCACTTTGCGTACACAGATTTCACTTAGCACAATTGAATCAAACAATACCAATCGTAAGGGGCAATTCCCCTACATGAAGTTAGGAAAGACACTTACCTCAACTAGGCCAATTCAACACTTGGAAATAGCTTTTCCCTTAAAATACACCCCCACACGGCTCAAATCTAACCAAAATCGACTCAATCTCATCCAACTATGCTAGAGAATTCAATTTCAGTAGATAAAGCTAAGATCTTTACACTTTTCCTAAAAAGTCAACAAAAAGTCAATCCGGGGCTCGCCCGGTCAAAACCCAGGGCCAATGGTAGATTTCGTCTACCCATAATCCACGAGTTCATATATGTGATGTAACGACCCGACCGGTCATTTTACTTTCTAGATCCTCGTTCCCCTAATTAAGACTCTCCATATGTGTTTTTACTGTTTTACGACTTGCGGGGATGGTTGGTTTAGGTTTGGAAGGGATCGGGTTGAAATAAGAATACTTACTTCCTTAATAGTGGCCTAAGGTGGCCAAGTTTGACTTGACTCAACATTTTGAGTAAACAATCTCCGAACTAGGATTTGAAGGTTCCAATAGGTTTGTATGATGATTTGGACTTAGGAGCATGTCCGAATGTTGATTTTGAGGTTCGTAGGTCGTTCGGCTTGAATTGGCGAAAGTTAGAAAGTTAAAGGTTTGGAAGGTTGAGATGTTTGACCAGAAGTTGACTTTATTGATGTCGGGGTTAGATTTAAATTTCGGAAATTAGAATAGTTCTGTAATGTCATTTATGACTTGTGTGCAAAATTTGAGGTTAATCGAAGTTGTTTTGTTATGATTTTGCATAGGTAGTGGTAGTCGGATGATCATAGTTTCAATAGGCTTTAATTTGGTTGCGATTCATAGAATCGATTTCGTTTGATGTATTTTTGGCCTCGAGTAGGTTCGTTATGTGTTTTGGAACTTGTTGGTATCGGACGAGGTCCCGAGGGGCCCGGGTGTGATTCGGATTGAATCGAATCATTTTGGAATTTGGTTGATTTTCTAAACCTGCTGCTTCTGGTGTCATCACATATGTGGAGGGTTTGGCCGTAGGTTCACACATAGAGGTGCGTGAGGATTGATTGCAGAAGTAGCCTTGAGTGAGCTTGGTTGTGATCGCAGATGCGAGGTTCTTTCCGCATTTGCGAGCTCGCAGGTGTGAGAAAATTGGTCGCAGATGTGGATGAGGCCAGGAAGGCCTGGGGTCACAGGAGCGGAGGTCTCTCCGCAGGCGAGAGTGCGCACGTGTATCCATCTTCCGTAAAAGCAGATGCGCAGGTGCAGATGTTTCTCCATAGAAGCGGACTTGTCCGACCTTAGTGGGAATCCCACCTGCGATGGAGTTTTCCTCCGGTACAGCATCTCAAGTGTGACCCTATGCCCATAGAAGCGAGGATCCCTGGGCAGAATTGATTATTATACGGGACTTGGTCCCTTTTCCCTCATTTTCCACTTGGTCTTGGGCGATTTTGAGAGCATTTTGTGGGGGGTTCTCATCAACATCAAGAGGTAAGTGAACTCTATCAATTCTTGAGTTAAATACACGGATTATGGGTAGATTTAACATGAAATTAATGGAAAAAAATTGTGAGATTTTGTTAGAACCTAGGGTTTGGTAAAAAAATAAGATTTGACCACAAATCTGATTATGTAATTGGGAATAAATTATATATTTGAGTTCATGAGGTCATGGGTAACATTTATATTCGAAAATTTCCAGAATCCGGGCACGTGGGGCGGGGTGGTTGAATTTTAGGAATCTTCCTAATTGGATTGGGTAATTACTCTAATGGCTAAATTATGAACTTTTGAGCATATATTTATTAGTTTATACAACTTTTGGATAGTTTCGGAGTCCTCGACATCGTTTGAGGAGTTCTATTGAGGTTGAAGAGTCGGAATGAGGACTTGGAATCGACGTAAGTTTCTTGCCTAACCTTGTAAGATGGAACTTATCCCATTATGTGTGTTACTTGTTGTGTGTTGCTTGTTGGGAGCTACGTACGCACGAGGCAACGAGGGTCCGTATGTAGCTATATTCATGATATGCACAGGTAGACTTAGATTCACATTATGCCTTTAATTGTGCTATTTTAGGATTGAGATTGAGTTTTTTGATAAAAGATACCGACTTAGTCTCTTACTTTAGAAAAATTGAGAAATACTTGATAAACTGTAAATCCGTGGCTTCTCGTATCGCAAGTGTTTCCGTGAGTGAGGTAAATTCACTACTCTTATGGGATCGAGCCGTTCGCCTCAGCATGATGGTAACACTACTCTTATGGGATCGGGCCGTTCGCCTCAGCAGATGGGTAATACTATTCTTATGGGATAAATCCGTTCGCCTCGGCAGTACTGAGTACCACTATTCCTATGGGATCGGGCCGTTCGCCTTGGCAGCTTCGTGCTTAATAAATTTGAAACTGGATTTGGTTTGGTAACTAATGAGTTAGCGCCTTCAAGGCCGATTATGACATGTTTAGGGATTTGATATAGACTCTTGTGTGGAATTACGATAGTTACTTTTATTTGCTTCGTTGCTACTTGTCGTACACACACCATGTCTACTTTATGTATTTTCATTATTATTTGACCTCTAATAAGTGTCAAGTCGACCCTTGTCACCACTTCTTCGAGGCTAGATTGGATACTTACTGGGTATGTGTTATTTTTCATACTCACGCTACACTTCTGCACTGAATGTGCAGGTACTGAGACAGGTACTACCAGTGGTCATGCGGGCACGTAGCCAATCACCTATGGAGACTTAGTAGTGAGTTGCTTGCCTTGGTTCGATCTGCAACACCGGAGTCTCCCTCTACCTTATTTATTATTTCTGTCTATCACTTTCAGACAGTAGTTGTATTAGTTTTGCATATTCTCTAGATTGCTCATGTACTTGTGGCGCCAGACTTTGGGGACTTTTAGCATTTATGTACTATTGTACTTATCATTTCTATCAATATAGTAGATGTACTTATTATGCTGGTATTTTGTCAAGAAAAGAGTATGTTCGGTCGCATGAGATTTTACTTATCTTGTTCTTTTAAAAGGAAAACTTTTGTTTTAAATGTTAAAAAGGGGTAAATAAATGGTACTTTCACTTGTGGGCTTGCCTAACGACGACGTTAGGTGCAATCACGGACCTATTATGGGTTTGGGTCGTGACAGCTTAGTATTAGAGCTTTAGGTTGACCTAGGTCTCACGATCCATGAGCAGGCCAAGTAGAGTCTTGCGAATCAGTGCGGAGACGTCCATACTTATCTTCGAGAGGCTATAGGGTGTTAGGAAACTTCTCTTTCTTCATCTCCTATCGTGCAGTTGATATTGTGCTAAGTATCTTTCTATTAATCTCTTACAGATGGTGAGAACGTGCGACGGGCGTGCCAGGCGGTAGATGAGCTGCTCCCCCCATTACTAGGGGCCGGGGTAGAGGCCGGGGGAGGGCTCCAGCTCCTGTTAGAGGACGAGGGCGTCCTAGAGTTTCTCCTGTGGTACCACCAGCGGATCCAATGGAGGTTCCCGTTATTGAGGAGCAAGGTGAGGCGCCTGCAGCTGTGCCAGCCCTAGCAGACTTCATGACTGCACCTGGATTCCATGAGGTTGATATTTAGCTTAAAGTATATATATTTATATGTATATCGCCTCGCGTTTTACTCATGTGTCGTAGATTTCGGATGTGAGATGTAATGATTTATGCTAATTCGTGGTGTTTTTATGTGTAGAAATCATCCCGAGGCAATATGGGGCGAAGGTGGGAGATTGGAGCCAAACTGGAAAATAGCCATTTGTAGCGCCACAAGCAGTGTGGGGCGCTATCGGTGGCGCAGAAGTCAAAAAAGACAGTGTCAGGGATAACGCTCCACGCTACCCTGGGCGCTGGTGACGGGAAATCTCTCCTAGTTCGCCCGGGACAAGGTTATTTCAGCCCAAGACCCTCCAACGCGTATAAAAGCAAGACTAAGCCTATTTTGAGAGGGGAGATGCCGCTTTGAAGGAAAACTACACATGAGGAACATCCGGGAGCGAGGATATATCAGTTTTCTTCATCTTTTCTTAGTATTCTACATTATTCAATACTTGTGAATTTGTTTTGATATTATCATAAGTGGCTAAAATCCATATTTCTAGGGTTGTGGTTTATCCATGAATATTGTTGTTTAAAGTTGACTTAACCTTGATTAAAATTTACCAGTATATAGTTGTTTCTTCAATTATGTGATTAATTGCTTAATTGTCTGGCCAACAGTTAGGTTCTATTTACTATCTATGCTATGCTTGGGAAAACTACGTCTAGATTAGAGAAGAATTGAAGAGAGCATGATCTTAACTCTGAGTGTGGGGCAGATTTATGGTTAGGATAGGAATATACCTATTCAGCGTGCTTAATTAAATATCGTAATCTTAATGCGTTCCTAACAGATTGATTCCATTGGAATATAGGCGTTAATCTATTTTGAACAGGCGAGTATGAATTCGGGAGAATACTACGAGAGAAAATGTTCGATTAATTAGCAACGATGAGTGAATTGTATGAAAGGGCGAGTTGATTAGAGCACAAAACGACTGGTGAATCGATCACAACCCTGGAATATTCGTCTCTACTGAATACACAACAACTATTTTGTTGCTAGATAAATTAGTTACTTGTTAGAATTATTGCTTAGTATAATCACACTTTTGAACACTGATTGACTTGACTGAATAATAATCTTGGTGAAACGAGTGGGTAGTTAACACAAGTTTCTGTGGATTTGACACTCGAATTATCATTTTATTACTTGTACGACCACATATACTTGCATGTGTATTTTGGAGCGACAAGTTTTTGGCGCCATCGCTGGGGACTTGAATTTTCACTACTTTCTAGTTTTTACTTTAATTGATTATTTCGTCAAGTCTAACATCTCTTATTGGTTGCTTTGCTCTCAGGAACTTTGATTGAATGCGAAGGGTCAGAAGCCAGTATAGACTTCAAGGCTTTGACCCCGAACCTGAGAGACTTCAAGGCTTTGACTCACTGGGCACTTTGAGCTAAAATAAAGCATGATCCAGCTACTACATGCGAATGGGTAGTTCATGGGTCTTCCACACGAGGATCCACAGCAACACATCCCTGAACTTCTTGGAGATTACTGATACTTATATCACCAACAGAGTCACTCCAGACTATGTGAGGCTCACACTGTGCCCGTTTTCTTTGTTGGGCGATGCAAAGCGGTGGTCGAAGGCAGAACCAGCTAATTCTATAACATCATGAAATGATCTGGCAAGGTTCTTTCCTTCAGGCAAAACTGCAAAGATCAGAAGTGATATAGTCGCCTTCAAAAAGATGTCGGAAGAGTCTTTATATTCATCTCGGGAAAGGTTCAAGGGGCTGCTCAAAGACTGTCCTCATCACAACCAGACAAATAAAGTGTTAGCTCACACTTTCATAGAAGGGCTACATCTAAAGAAAAAGATTATGGTGGACGGTGTAGCGGGAGTCAAGTGTTGGAGAAAAGCTTCGATGAGATATATGTATTATTGAAAAAATTCTCTTAAAAACAATCTTTATTGGCAAGGAGAGATAGGTAGATACGGTGAAAAAATCTTCAGGGGTTCTCGAGTTCGATGCTGTATCTGCATTATCAGTGCAGGTTGCCACATTGGCCAACCAAGTCAATACGATGACCTTGGTTATTAATAAGTAACAAGCTCAGCCAGTGCAACAGGTTCAAATATTTTGTAAAGTATGTGGAGAGGGTCACACGAGCGACTTATGCCCAGATAATCTAGCGTCCGTCTGTTTTGTGGGTAATGCAAATAGGGGCCAGATAAACCACTATGGGAACAGTTATAATCCTAACTGGAAGAACCACCCAATCTTCTCTTGGGTGGGAAATCGAGGTGCTCAGAATCAGTACATGTCACAAGCTCCTCAATTGTAGTATAGACCACCACAGGCTGAACAACCTACAAACCCGATGAGTCATATTGAGAAGATGCTAAAGAAATTGATGGTTGATCAATAGACTTAGGCAGCAACCCGCTCTGCAGCTATTCGAAATTTGGAGAGACAAATGGGGCAACTTGATAGCGCCAAAAATACGTGACCATTTGGAGCTCTTCTAAGCAACACTGAGTCTAACCTTAAGGCATCTATTCATGCTGTATCATTGAGGAATAGGAGGCAGTTAGAAGATGTCCCATCGGAAAAGATAAAGCAAGTGAACTTTAATGAGAAACAAGCCACCCTAGAAGCAGAATCAGAAAATGCAATGGAGTCAGAGAAGCCAGCTGAAGAGGCGGTGGCTAAGCAACCCCCACCATTAGTTTCAAGGCCACTACCTCTATTCCTTTAGAGATTGCAGAAAGTGAAGGATAATGCAGCTTATAAAGAGTTTCTTGATATTTTGAAGCACATGCAAATCAATATTCCGCTGGTAGACATTTTGCAAGAAGTTCCCAAATATGCCAAATACATCAAGGACATAGTGAAAAATAAGAGGAGGTTGACAAAGTTCGAGACTGTGGCACTCACTGAAGAATGTAGCTCAAGAATTCAAAGCAAGCTACCTCAAAAATTGAAGGATCCAGGTAGTTTTACTATCCAAATCTCGATGGGTTAACATGCAGTCGGGCGAGCTTTGTGTGATCTTGGGGCGAGCATCAATTTGATGCTGCTATCTGTGTTCTGATAGTTGGGGTTGGATGAGCCGCACCCAACCACAATGATTTTACAGTTGGCTGATGTCACGACCCAAGCCGATGGGCCGCGACGGGTGCCCGAGTCCTACCTGTCGAACACCCCTAAGCATGCGTCCAAGGTATAAACCTGAATAACATCTACTGAATTACGAGAATAATATACATGAAGGAAACCTACCCAAAAAGGCATATGTACATATACGTGCAACACACGTAGGGCGAGCTGACAAGGCTGTTGTAGCCAACTACGTACCTCAAAACTTGAAGCTGGCAAGGCCACATACTATCCAACTAGACATACTGTCTACAGACCTATAATAGATATATAACTATACAAAGACGGGACTGAGCCACATCATCCCTATGTATATACCAACATATCATACCAAGATCAAAAGCAGCTCCGGATCAACTGGAGCACGCCAACTCTCGCTGATCAAGGATCCTAAGAAGGGGGACCATCAACTTGCCTACCAGCACCTGCGGGCATGAAACGCAGGCCTCGTGAAATAGGGCGTCAGTAAGAAAAATCTAATGAGTATGTAAGGCATGACAATCTGTACGTAAAAGGCATATATGAAACATGGAAAAAAGAAATCCATCTGTAAATCTTAATAACTTTGTAAATTCTGAAACATTTATAATGTTATGCACGTGTATATAAATGTCGTGTCATGCATGGGTATAGGTGTACATAACATCATCAAGCCACTGAGGACATCCCATCATATCATCTAGGCCACTGTGGGCAACATCATCAACATATACCAACTGATCAGGTGGTGGTGCGTATATAACGCCGTAACCTTTTTCCCATATCCCATATACATATATATATATATATATACATATAAATACGCGTATATAACGCCATATGGTCATGGGTCAATGTACATGTGTAAATGAATTAAATGCATGAAAAATATGTAATAATCCCAATATTCCTTTCGGATAAACTTTTTCAACTGCGTATTATTCTGAGAACCATGAACAGAAGATATAATAATATGTCACATGGGGAATCGGGAACATAGAGAACCCTAGTATTTCTATGAATATAGTCGTTTATGAAAACTGTGCATTTGCTCATTTCTTCTGTGTAACTTGGACCATGCCAAAAAGAAAGAAGGGATGGCCTTAACATACCTGGAATAGGAAAAACCCCGTATAATACTTGTTGATACCCAATTTTTTCCTACATATTTTTATACTCAGAATATTCTCAAAATAGCATGTACATGCATACATAAGCATGCCCAAGAATTTTGATATTTTTTCCAATTTTTAAAGCTTTTTAAAATCATTTTATTATTTGTTTTAGCAGTACAAAATCCAATAATTATTCCCAAGACTATCATTTTGGTGAGTAATTTATTTCCATCCTCATATTTACACTACAATATAATTAAGGTGATTTTTGCATATTTTTATAAATTTATTTGATATTTTATAAGCTAAATTGCATAAAATTGCAATTATAGCCTATATTACGATTAATAGCGTTTTACAATTATAAAATTGTTCCCAGTATTTTTAGATTAACGTTTATATATTATTAATTAATTCAGTGCTTTCAATTTGCTTTTAAAATCATTTTAACTATATTAATTAAATTAAAAAGGGAGAAATTGGCTATTTAACATATAGCCCATTACCATTTCAATTTTAGCCAAAATCAAACCCCCAATTTCCCAGCCCTATTTTTGATTCAAACCTGACCCGATTCCTAAATTACCCGCCCCTGACCCACTCAAATAACCCGCCCAGGCCTTTTCTTTTAATCCAGTTAGATCAACGGCTCACACGCATCCTTTCCTTTTTTAATCCACCAACACCCTCAACCCTAAATCATTTCCCCTTTACCCGCTGACCTTGAATCCCTTTCCTCTCGAATCCTCTTTGCAACCCCGTTCAAACCCTAGCCGCCGCCACCCAAACTAACCCTAATCCCCTTCGATTCCCATCGGAATCCATGGCTTCTCAGGCCATGGAAACCTCATACTCACCTCCTAGTGCTCCTGTGAGCCTGATGCTTGAAGGATCGAGGACAGACTTCGAGGGTCTTCACTCAGATCTTCGCCGACTCGAGGTTTCCGGCTATTTCTGGCCATTTCCGGCCTTGCTCTGGGATATTCTAGTCTCCTGAGTCTGGTTTTGACTTTATCTGACTTAGATCGGATCTTTTTAAAGCATTTCTCACTCTAGGGTTCTTTCGAAACCCTAACTATTCGAGGTTTTTCTCCGATTCCTTTTAGTCTGTTATGTATCTATGCTATGCGTGAATTTTTAATGATTTCCCTAAGTTTTCCTTTGAAAATTGCTTTCAAAACCCTTCTTTTCCGATTTAGGGTTTCTGGAAAGTATTCAAGTGTTTTTATGATTTTTGCTTTCTTTATTATTTGTATTGTTTCTCTTATTGTGTTCCTGTATCATGTTCTCACTCGCTTTCCTCTATGTTCTTATTATGTTCTTAGGTGTTCTTCTACTGAGTTTCATACTCCGTGATTAAATGTTCTTTTGCTGTGTTTTCTATACTCCGTCCTGGCATATTCTCCTACTGTGTTTTCTATGCTATGATTCCCATTTTTTTTACCATGCTCTGCTATCTTCATCATGTATTTCTTCTACTGTTTCTTCTACTGGTTCTTCTACTGTTTCTTCTACTGTCAGTTGTTCCCTCACTACGCTTCGAATCCAGTTTCCTCACTCTGTTTGCTTTGATTTTTCTACTTGTTTGCGTGCTTTCTTATGAGCTTCTAAAAGAAGCCACTAAGCCTGTTTTTGACTACTTGCCTCTCCATATCCGCATTCGATTCTTTCTACTGATTTTACAAGGTCATGGAAAAATTCTTCGTGTTTAGGCATGTCTGTGTGCTTTTATATGTGTGTTGAATCTTTCGTTAAAAGGATTTCAACTAGTAATTGAATCAGAATCTTTTTGGGGGCTTTAATTGATTGTACTAATTTTCCTTGAGTAAAACCTTTTTCTTCACACCAAATATTTGGACTTATGATTTCGTGGCTGTCAATTGATTCTCTTTCCTTAATTATACAACCGTGTACTTTCAGAAAACCTTGTCCTTAAAATAACCTTTTATGTATTTACCCTCAATTGCATGCTTTGCACAAAGAGTTCTATTAATTTCGTTCCTTAGTTGGTTTTATACCCGTTTGAATTTGAATCCCTTAACTAAAGGGAGTCTTATGTGACTGATTGAAAATCAAACTTCAATTATTTTCTTACCTTATTTCTCATGACTTTCACACTATAAATACCCGGCCTTTTCTTTTCACAACACACGGAATACACTTCAGACTTCACGCTTATAATTCTCACAACCTTTTCTGAATTTTCTTGTCTGCACTCTGGCTTTCACAAGATCGTCGCTTTCTTTGCTTATCTTTTTTAAGAACTGGTATGTCTTGATTCAATTCCCAGCATCATCCCAATGTGTTTATTTACAGTCTTTTCGCCTATATCTACCTTCTGCAGAATTTGACATTGAAATGCTTATGTGCTACTGTTTGCTTTACTTTCTTGTAAACACTAGTTCCCCATCCCATTTATCCCCATATGTTTGTAAGTGGGGACTCAGGGCATGGAAACAAGATTTGTTGCTCATGAACTGAGTTCTACCCCCCCCCCCCCCCCCCCGCTCCCTAAGTAGGCTAAAGGGTGTGCCAGTATGTCCCATTGCTGGGTACGCTCTTGCCTGCTCCTTTCTTGAGTCCTGCTTGTTATGAATCCCCATATCCCCACTCCCCCATGTATGCTGAGTTAAGGTATAGCCTGGCAGCATCCCTATTGCTGTCCAAGGCTGAACCTGACCTTCAATAGGTCTTAACTCCCCAAGTTCAACTGACAAGCTGGTCAGGGGTGTGCCAGCACCCCAAAATGCTTCGCATGACCACCAGCTTGCCATTTGCCCTCTACTGCACTTGCACTTACTCCTAGTCTCTAAGTTCTGCCCTCCTCCTATGAGCCTTGCTTTGGGACCTCGAGTTCCCTCTGAACTTGGACATTCGAGGGCTGGCCCTTCCACACTGCACTATATTCTTAACTCTGCAATGATATTTGGGGTGTAAGCATTGCCTGGAATTCTTGAAGATCCTTGGAACTTTGACACATCCCAAATAAGAGAAAGGCTTTGAAAATCCGATCCTGGAAGTTGGTTTATCTCATATTATTAGACTTTGAGTCTGGATTAGGCTGATTAGATGTAGATGTAATCACTGATGTAATTTTTTTTTATTATTCCTTTTGATTCGCTTGGTCTGTAATAAGTTTTGTAAATAACTTTGTAATAACTACTGGGGTATAGTGAAAGGGGAGGGAACCGAATGCATGCCAAAAAGGGTAGAAATCATGTCTATAGGATATTTACTCTTTAAAATTCTGCATTTTTCACATAGAAATGATGTCTATAGGATATTTACCCTTTTAAAATTCTGCATCTCACATAGAAATCCTGTCTATAGGATATTTACTCTTTAAAATTCTGCATCTCGCCTAGAAACCATGTTCATAGGGTTATCACTTTCAAAGCCTGCATTTTTCACATAGATACCATGCCCATAGGTTTTCTGCACTTTGTAATAATACCATAGCAATAAATCGATAATGAAGCTTTGCATATTGTATAGATAATATGCCTATAGGACTTCCTGCACTTTGCATATACATTTGTCATTAGGCAAGCCTGCTTATAGGAGCTAAAATAACTCATTACATATAGATAACCTGCCTATAGGATCTCTGCTCAAAAATCAGTTACACCTAGAAAGCATGCCTATAGGGACTATCAACTTAATCAGAATCGCCACTCGTTCCTAAGTTTAAAATCAGTGGCAATTTGTTTAACACTCGTAGAGCTTATAACTAATGACTTTTTTGCAATCAGTTATTCCTCCGTCCCTGGATTAATAGATATCATGCCTATAGGCCCTGTTTAACATACAAATAGTTAGATAATTAATCAACTGTCAGTTTTCGACAACTACATCTAAGCAGGACTAATTTGGACTCCTTATCTGGGAAATATGTGGTAAATCAATTCTTCCTACGCTAATTTAAATTAATGACCTAAACAGTATGTGTAAGACATGCTAAACAATTCATTTCTTTAAGTGAGGAGGCCTACTTGAGCCTTTAATTGTTCTTATTTCCCCAATAACTGCTTTATGTGTTTTGTTTGTCGCCCTAGAATTTTATCCTTTTAAAACCCCTAAAAAGCCAAGCTCCCTCCCTTTAGGATTAGTAGTCCCAAACGCCTCCGGGACTAATACGTGGGACGAGTAATAGCATGCAGTAGGTAACGATACCATTGCGCGCTTAAATACCTTAACGGGGTGGGAAGGGTAGACATGGAGATGATGATCACATGATAACACTATGCGTACGATTGATTACCGGTGTTGTGTGGATGATCCATGTGTTTTACAAACCTAGGACCCCCTTTCCTTTATGTGACTTTGTTTAATACCAATAAAATTCTGTCTTTTCAACTACCCAAAACCCCTTTTTTATTTTACTGCATTATTCCTTTTTTTTCTAAATATTTCTTCAATGTCTTGATTAATTTTCTGCCTTTAGCCCTTCCCTCAAAACAAATTGTAGATCATCTAGACCTTGATTCCAACATGCTTGTTACGTATCTATTTGTAACCCTTAAGTGTGAAGTTATTTGTATACTTATTTGCATTAAAGTCACAACATAGCGTGGCCGGGAACCACACTAGTGGATCTTGAGGGGTGCCTAACACCTTCCCCTCGAGATAATTTCTAGCCCTTACCCGAACTCTGGTTTTCAAACTCAAAAACCCTCAGTGTCCTAATGCACTTAATCATTAGGTGGCGACTCTTCAATTCCAAAAACCCAATTCCCACACGGGAATAGAGTTGTCTTCTCAAATGTCGTAAACCTGATTTCGCGAGAAAAAGGGGGTGTCGACAGCGCGGCAGCTCTGCTGGGGACATTTTATGGTTTTTACCATTACATGTTATTCGTGACTTTATTGCTTTTATTTAATGTCTTTATCTCTCTTCTACTTCGAAACTGACTTGGCCTTTTTTGTTTCTTTTTCTTTCTTTAACGCTTTCATTTACTGTTTTCCTCCAATACCGTTGTAATTTTCGAGCAATTATTATAATCATTATGAACGTGAAAATACGTGACAATTTGTTTCGTTTTTGTAATTGCATCTTCAACATCATATTCCACTCGTGCCAAACAAATACCATAGCAACGCTTGATGAGTTGTTGCGCTCTTCCGATATTATTACCCCCTAAATTTGGCAAAGGCATATTTGCGGTAAAACCAGTCGATCAGCGGTGTAGTCGACAGTTCCGTGCCTTTCCCTCTTGAGTTGTCCGCTTAAGGGTACCGGTCTAGCACCTCATAGAAACCTTATTCTATTTAATTGTTCATGCATCACTGTCAAACCTAGTCGAGTCAGTTATGTTATCCACATAATGACTCCTTAAGATAGCCTTGTCCCAAAGTCCACTGGGTTTCCTTGGAACCCTAACGGACAACACCATATTCTGTGCATTTATTTGGAGAACTAAATGCCATTATGCTAATTATTGGTTTAAATAGTCGAGTCCGGTGGGGTAAGGGTCTAACACTTTGTTTTGCAGAAAATGAGGCACGAAATCCCCAGATTCGGCATGGTAACCCACATTCACCCAAGATTGCGAAGCTGGTGGGAAGACCTTCACTCCAGTGACCAGAATCTCGTCCGCAAATATTTGGGGAACTTACCTTCTCTTTTGGAAATCTAGCCTGACAACAAAATCATAGAGGCTGCGACCTTATTCTGGGACAGTGATAGATCAGTGTTTCGATTTTGGGACCTTGAAATGACCCCATTGCTCGAAGAAATAGGAGGGTTAGCCGGTATTCCTTGGGAGACTCTGGGTTTGCTCATGCCAGAAAACCGCAAGGGTAGGGGTTTCTTCAAAATGATGGGGTTGAAAAGAAACTCAGATTTGACTTGTTCGAAGGACTCCTATATTCCTTTCGACTATCTGTACGAGAGGTACGGTCATAGCAAGTCCTACCGCACCTATTCAGATGAATTCGCCCTCACATCACTAGGGCATACCCATAGGAGGGTTTTTGTCTTTATGTTCTGCTTTTTGGGAATGATAGTTTTTCCTATGAAGAAGGCTAGGATCCATACCAGACTAGCCATGGTCACCAAGACACTAATGGAAGGGATTGGAGGGCAGCCTTTTAGCATAGTGCCCATGATTGTTGCTGAAATCTACAGAGCTTTGGAGAACTGTCAACGAGGTGCCAGTCACTCTGAGGGTTGCAACTTACTACTCCAACTATGGGTTATAGAACATCTCCAAAGGGGTCAATACCGTCAAGAGCTTCCACGAAGGTCGTGGAATGATCATATAGCCTTTCACCATCCCAAGAGAATGAACTATATGCCTGACATGTTTGCTCAGCCGGAGGATGCTCGAGGATGGGTAGAGTTGTTTGAAAACTTAAAAGAAGACAAGGTGCAGTGGATGTTCGAATGGTTCCCCACTGGAGAGTTCATCATCCGCTCTTGGGACGCTCCATTTCTTATACTCATTGGTCTGAGGGGAACTTATCCCTATGTCCCTCTTCGAGTCATGAGCCAGGCGGGGAGAAAGCAAGTCGTACCAAAGGTCGAAAAGATGAGTCATTTCATGGTTGATTTCCAAGGCGACGATAGTCCATACAAATGTCAAGCTCAACACATGTGGAACAGCAAGATCATCCTGTAAAAGGATTCCATAGAGCCTGACAGATATCATGCCGTTACACCCCATACTATCCAGGTTGGCTAGAAGAGGATCATGCCAGGTTAGGACAGTCCGGGTCTGTTCGAGGTTACAGGGTCATCGACGAGAGGGCTGAAATACAGGTTAAATACAACCAGTTGCGCAAGAGGATCAGGGAGTGCGAGAGTGAACATCAGGAAATTCAAGAAGCAAATCAAAAGTTGATCGAGGAATGGAAGGATATGGCTGTCAGCGCCAACAAGCGTCTAGGGCATTTGGAGCGAGGGTTGGTAGAGCTGGAAGGAAAATTCATCCGGAGGAACGAGAATTGCCAAAACGCTGAGGGAAATGAAGGAGGACATTTGGCTAGGGCATATCTACTGCTGGGGCTGCGTGAGCTGGTGAAGCTGTTCGATGGAGCTAAAGATGCCGAATCTGGGGAAGGTCCTTCTGGGACCAAATAGTTAGGAGTCTCTTTTCCTTTTTGCTTTAAAATGTAATAAGGCCAATGGCCATTAGTGACATTTTTACTCTATGCAATTTTAGTGTCGTTTTGAGATTCGTCTTATTTTTTATCAATAAAATGAGGCATTTAGCATTATAAGTTCTCCAAATTAACTTGTCGCTAGGCCTACCTCGGGCATAACGAGGCACCCAATTTAGGACACGATTCATATTCTTATACTACGTGTTTAAATATTGCAATATTTTTTCTCGGAATCCATACTAACTTGTTACCTTTTTGTTTTTTATTTTATTTTTATTCCCCTCCCCAAAGGTTAGTTCGTGCACTCTGGCATCATCATCCTACTCCACAAGATCTAAGGGCCCTCCACCTCCTCCTCCTCCAAATCCTATCAAAAACAAGAACAAAGCAAAAATGGAAGACTTGAGCAACATCAGAAAGGAGAACTCAGCTGAAAGGGTAGAGGTTCCTCAGGGTATTCAGGTGTCCAAAGAAAGTGCCGCCCAGCTCGAACAGAAGCTACTAAAATTTCAAGAAGAACTAGACCAAGTCCAGAACTTGGCGAGCTTGTCATTCTCCCTCACTACTCCAGACGTCAACTTTCCCTATGCTCAACACCCCATACCTCCACAGAACATCCCGAAGCCGCAAAACAACCCGCTACTCATTAAAATTGTAACACATGTCACAACAACACCCCACTCCTCATCCTTGAACCGCCAGATGATCATCCCCACCACACTCCCATCTATGTGGAAACCCTACCACAATACACTCAGCCCATTACAAACACACCGGAGTCTGACGACAAAGACTCCCTCATCAACAACCTAGCCGCCGAGCTCAAGAAACTGACTAGCCGAGTCTAGGGTGTTGAAGGAAACAAAGGTATTGAAGGGCTGAATTATGAGGATCTTTGCATTCAGCCAGACGTCGAACTTCTCGAGGGGTACAAACCTCCCAAGTTCAAAATATTTTATGGCACAGGAGATCCCAGGGTCCATTTGAGGACATACTGTGATAAGCTGGTCGGCGTAGGAAGAGGTGAAAAGATTCGTATGAGACTCTTCATGAAAAGTTTGAAAGGCGATCCACTATCTTGGTACATTAGCCAAGACCCCAAGAAGTGGACAAGCTGGGTATGAATGGCGTCCGATTTCATGGACATGTTAAGATTCAATGCAAAAAATGCACCAGATGTCTTCTACATCCAGAATTTGAAAAAGAAAACTACTGAGACATTCCGCGAGTATGCTACTCGATGGAGATCCGAGGCTGCTAAGGTTAGGCTGGCCTTAGAAGAAGAACAGATGAACAGATTTTTCGTCCGAGCTCAGGATCCACAGTATTATGAGAGGCTAATGCTGATAGAGAGCCAGAAATTATCCGACATCATCAAGCTAGGAGAAAGGATTGAGGAAGGTATTAAAAATGGTATGGTCACTAATTTGGAGGCATTGCAGGCTACCAACAAGGCTCTACAGTCTGGTGGCACGTCCAAGAAAAAGGACGTGAGTGTCGTGATGGTTGCACAGAGAACCAAGTCCCCAGTAAAAAACCAAGCCTACCCGGTACCCCCTCTCACATACCAGCCTATCCCCAATTACCAAGCACCTCCGCCCTCTTACCAAATTACATCACCTGCTTACCAGTCATCTCCCTCCCCCACATATCAACCTACCTCACCAAGATATTCCCAACCCGCACCCGTCTACCAAGCCTATAATGCCCAGCCTTCTCACTACCAATCACCTCCCGCCCGCCAAAACTTCCCCAGCCACGTCCTAATTTTGACCGTAGACCTCCCAAGCAATACACCGCCATCGCCGAGCTAATCGACCAGCTATATGAAAGACTCAAAGCAGCCGGTTACGTCACCCTAATCCCCGGCATAACTCTAGAAAATCCTTCCTAATGGGTCAATCCAAACAAAACCTGTGCATACCATTCCGGCATGAAAGGGCATACCATTGATGAGTGCCGATCTTTGAAGGACAAAATCAAAGCTCTAATTTACAACAAAATCATCGTGGCGAAGAAGCCTGCTCCTGATGTTCGCAACAATCCCTTGCCTGATCATAAGGGTGGAGGCGTGCATATGATCGAGGTAGAAGATGATTGGGACCCCAAAGGGTCAATTGGATTGATTGCCGAAGGTGACGAGCCCAAGAAACCAACAGTCACACTGAATCCAATCGTAGTCCGGATCCAGCCCTCTGGGGATGCTGAAGTAAACATGTCCATGCCTTTCGGGTTTGAAACACCGTCATCCACAAAGACCGCAGAGCCAATTGAGGTGGAGTTTGGGTCTCCGAAAATACCATTTGAAGTTGTTGTATTACCTCCCAAAACAAGGGTGCCCATTCCTGTAGCAATGTCAGCCATAACGCCATTCCATACACAGGCCATTCCTTGGGATTATACCGCCGAGGCAAGAAGGAAGGGGAAAATTAGGTCTGGGGAAGCAATTGTAGCATAGGGTATGACCAGAACCGGCATAATTTATACTCCGGAGCACTTAGCTGAATCGAATAAGCAGGCCTCTGGACGGCCCATTGAAACTGGGCTCGATGATCTCTGGCAGAAGATACAGGCGAAATAATACTCAGTTGTCGATCAATTAAATAAAACACCAGCGCAGATCTCCATTCTAGCTCTACTGTAGAGCTCCGAGACACACAAGAATGCCCTGATGAAGATACTGAGCGAGGCATATGTTCCCAGTAACATAACTGGAGGAGAGATGGCAAACATGGTCGGGCAGATATTGGAGAGTCATAAGATCACTTTCCACGAGGATGAGTTGCCCCCTGAAGGTTTAGGCCACAATAAAGCGTTGCACATCACTGTGCAATGTGAAGACTAAGTCATCACCAGGACTTTGATTGATGGAGGATCCAGCCTTAACATTTGTCCATTGGTGACCCTCAGAACATTGGGGAAGAGTCTACATGAAATCAAGGATGGGGCTATCAACGTCAAAGCTTTTGATGGTTCCCAAAGGTCCACTATTGGGGAGATCAGTTTATGTCTGCAAATGGGACCAACTTGGTTCGATGTTGATTTTCAAGTAATAGACATCCCAGCATCATACAACTTATTACTGGGACGACCTTGGATCCACGCCGCTGGAGCTGTAGCATCAACCCTGCACCAGGCAGTGAAATTCGAGTGGAATCACCAGGAGGTGATTATTCATGGTGACGGGAGTAACCCCATATACAGTCGCCAAACCATCCCAGCGATTGAAGGAAGAAGGAAGCTAGGAGGAGAAACCTACCACCAGATTGAGCGAGTCAACGCCGTGGACAAAGATAAGTGGTGGGATAACAAGATAGAAAGTATACTGAATTGGAGCGGGTATGAACCTGGCAAAGAACTTGGCAAAAACCTCCAGGGAATCGCCAAACCCATCAAGCTGAAAAAACATGGTACCACTTTTGGGTTAGGGTATGAATATTCAACCACTGGTCGCCACCATGGCGCAGTCCCTACTACCCACTGGAGCATCCGATACCTCGCCTGGAGCAGACTTTCCAGCCAGCAGATGTCATATATGGGTCAGAAGAAGAGGAAGCGTTGGTGGCAATGAAGAATCTAGTCTTGGAAGACGACAATACGGACTGTCACGTCATTCTCGAGGAGGAAGGCCCTTCCATACAAGCTGTGAGCCGAGGAGCGCGCCTCAATAATTGGTCCATCAGAACCACCAAGGCCCGGAAAGCTTCGGGGTAGCAAGGCTGAACAAAGCACTATGCATTATCTTTTACTTTTTCGCTAGTTGATTTCCTTTCCGTACTTTCTTTAAAATTTCGAAAAGAGCTCCGATATTCAAAACAATTATGGAACTTATCAAAGTATTTTAGTTTATTATAAATCTTGCCCTTATTATTTTCTCTATCATTTATTTTATTTTACACAGCATTACTATTACTTATCTTGATGAACCGACGAGTGTGACATGCGACGAGGTAACGCAACAAACGGATATAGACTCAGAAGAGGATGAGATACCAGAAGAGATCGTTAAAGAGGTCGAGGACTTTGAGAATAGACCTAAGTCTAACCTGGACGAAACTGAGGTCGTCAACCTGGGGAATACAGAGAATGTCAAGGAAACGCGCATCAGTGTTCACCTGTCACCGTCAGAAAAGGAAGAGTACACGGAGTTCTTAAAAGAATATGAGGACATATTTGCCTGGTCGTATGATGATATGACCGGTCTCAGTACATCTATTGTAGCTCACAAACTGCCAACAGTTCCAACATGTTCGCCGGTAAAGCAGAAACTCAGAAAGTTCAAGCCAGATATGAGTTTGAAAATCAAGGAAGAAGTTACCAAACAAGTCAAAGCCAAGGTCCTCAGGGTAGTGGAGTACCCAACATGGTTAGCCAACATTGTTCCAGTGCCAAAGAAGGACGGGAAGGTCAGAGTCTATGTCGACTACCGGGACCTCAACCGGGCCAGTCCGAAAGACGACTTCCCCTTACCGAACATACACATCCTGATCGACAACTGCCCTAGGAACGAGCTGCAGTCATTCGTCGATTGTTTTGCCGGATATCATCAGATATGGATGGACGAAGAAGACG
The DNA here is from genome assembly GCF_001879085.1 of Nicotiana attenuata. Classification (NCBI taxonomy): domain Eukaryota; kingdom Viridiplantae; phylum Streptophyta; class Magnoliopsida; order Solanales; family Solanaceae; genus Nicotiana; species Nicotiana attenuata. Next base: position 420,473 of record NW_017670862.1, read on the forward strand.
CGGAGAAAACGGCTTTCATCACGCCGTGGGGAATGTATTGTTACAAGATGATGCCTTTTGGATTGAAGAATGCTGGGGCCACCTACATGAGGGCCATGACTACTATTTTCCATGACATGATACACAAAGAGATCGAGGTGTATGTAGACGACGTCATCATCAAATCCAAGAGAGCCACTAATCACATGGAAGATCTGAGGAAGTTCTTCAACAAACTGAGAAGATACAACTTGAAACTGAATCCTGCCAAATGTGCATTCGGGGTTCCCGCCGGAAAACTACTTGGGTTCATCGTAAGTCGCCGAGGAATAGAACTGGATCCGTCAAAGGTTAAAGCCATTCAGGAATTGCCGCCGCCAAAGAACAAGAAAGAGGTTATGAGTTTCTTGGGGAGACTCAACTACATCAGCCAGTTCATAGCCCAGTCCACTGTCATTTGTGAACCAATATTTAAGATGTTGAAAAAGGACACCGCCACTAAATAGACTAATGATTGTCAAAAGGCCTTCGACAGAATCAAGGAATACCTGTCAACACCGCCAGTCCTGGTTCCGCCCGAACCGGGTAGACCGCTATTGCTCTACCTTGCAGTACTGGATGGGGCATTCGGTTGTGTTTTGGGACAAAATGATGAAACAGGGAGAAAGGAGCAAGCCATCTACTATCTCAGCAAGAAGTTCACCCCATATGAGGCCCGGTATTCCCTACTAGAGCGCACGTGTTGTGCTCTGACTTGGGTAGCTCAGAAGTTGAGGCATTATTTATTTCTGTGCCTATACCACTTATCTCATATCAAGGATGGATCCGCTAAAGTACATCTTTCAGAAGCCCATACCCATGGGCAAGCTAGCCAAATGGCAAATCCTGCTGAGTGAATTCGATATTGTCTACGTAACCCAGAAAGCGATCAAAGGGCAAGCACTGACCGATCATCTTGCCGAAAACCCCGTAGGTGGAGAATACGAGCCTCTAAATACGTATTTTCCTGACGAGGAGGTCTCTTTCATAGGAGAAGACATTGCAGAATCCTATGATGGCTGGAGAATGTTCTTCGACGGAGCAGCAAAATTCAAAGGAGTTGGCATAGGAGCAGTTCTAGTATCAGAAACAGGTCAGCATTATCCGGTGTCCGCCATGCTCAGGTTCCCATGCACCAACAACATGGCCGAGTACGAAGCCTGCATCTTAGGGCTCAAGTTGGCCATTGACATGAACATTCAGGAGTTACTAGTGATCGGGTATTTAGACTTGCTCATACATCAAGTTCGAGAAGAATGGGCAACCAAGAACTCCAAAATACTCCCATATTTGCATCAGGTATAGGAGTTGAGGAAGAGGTTTACAAAGACAGAATTCCGGCATGTCCCTAGAGTCCAGAATGAGTTCGCCGATGCATTGGCCACTCTATCATCCATGATTCAGCATCCAGATAAGAACTTCGTTGATCCTATCCCGGTAAAAATCCAGGATCAACCCGCTTACTGTGCTCATGTCGAGGAAGAAGCAGATGGAAAACCATGGTTTCATGACATTAAGAAGTATCTGTCAATAGGAGAGTAGCCAGAACTCGCAAACATTACTCAAAAGCGCACACTGCGGAGGCTATCCAATCACTTCTTTCACAGCGGAGGAATCCTGTATAGGAGGACTCCCGATTTGGGATTACTAAGATGTGTCGAAGCAATGGAAGCATCCAGGTTGTTGGAAGAAGTTCATGCAGGGAGCTGTGGTCCGCATATGAATGGTTTTGTCTTAGCCAAGAAAATACTCCGGGCCGGTTATTTCTGGATGAATATGGAAACGGACTGCATCCAGTATGTTCGGAGATGCCATTGCTGCCAGATTCATACAGACATGATAAAGGTGCCTCCTAACGAGCTCAATGCAACAAGCTCACCGTGGCCGTTCGCCGCTTGGGGAATGGATGTCATCGGACCTATTGAGCCCGCCGCATCAAACGGGCACAGGTTCATTCTAGTGGCAATTGATTATTTCATCAAATGGGTTGAAGCAGCATCGTATAAGGCAGTAACCAAGAAGGTTGTGGCAGACTTTGTCCGCGACCGTATCATTTGCCGGTTCGGCGTCCCAGAGTCAATCATCACTGATAATGGTTCAAATCTCAACAGTGATCTGATGAGGGCAATGTGCGAGACGTTCAAGATTAAGCACAAGAATTCCACAGCCTACAGACTTCAGATGAATGGAGCTGTAGAAGCAGCCAATAAGAACATCAAGAAAATACTAAGGAAAATGATAGAAAAACACAAGCAGTGGCATGAAAAGCTATCATTTGCTCTGTTGGGATACCGTACCACAGTCCGCACATCAACTGGGGCAACTCCTTATATGCTGGTTTACGGTACCGAGGCAGTCATCCCAGCCGAAGTAGAGATTCCCTCCCTGAGGATTATACAGGAAGCGGAACTTAAAGATGCAGAATGGGTAAAAAGTCGCTATGAGCAGTTAGCCCTCATAGACGGGAAAAGACTGAACGCAGTTTGTCATGGTCAATTGTATCAGAACAGGATGTCCAGAGCCTTCAACAAAACGATCGGACCGAGACAATTCACGCCAGGACAGCTAGTACTGAAGAAAATTTTTCCGCATCAGGATGAAGCCAAAGGAAAGTTCTCTCCTAACTGGCAAGGCCCGTACATGGTTCATCGGGTCCTAA
>NW_017670862.1:426796-430354 GCF_001879085.1 Nicotiana attenuata
TAATTTTCCTTGAGTAAAACCTTTTTCTTCACACCAAATATTTGGACTTGTGATTTTGTGGCTGTCAATTGATTCTCTTTCCTTAATTATACAACCGTGTACTTTCAGAAAACCTTGTCCCTAAAATAACCTTTTATGTATTTACCCTCAATTGCATGTTTTGCACAAAGAGTTTGATTAATTTCTTTCCTTAGTTGGTTTTATACCCGTTTGAATTTGAATCCCTTAACTAAAGGGAGTCTTATGTGACTGATTGAAAATAAAACTTCATTTATTTTCTTACCTTATTTCTCATGACTTTCACACTATAAATACCCGGCCTTTTCTTTTCACAACACACGGAATACACTTCAGACTTCAGGCTTATAATTCTCACAACCTTTTCTGAATTTTCTTGTCTGCACTTTGGCTTTCACAAGATCGCCGCTTTCTTTGCTTATCTTTTTTAAGAACTGGTATGACTTGATTCAATTTCCAGCATCATCCCAAAGTGTTTATTTACAGTCTTTTCGCCTATGTCTACCTTCTGCAGAATTTGACATTGAAATGCTTATGTGCTACTGTTTGCTTTACTTTCTTGTAAACACTAATTCCCCATCCCATTTACCCCCATATGTTTGTAAGTGGGGACTCAGGGCATGGCAACAAGATTTGTTGCTCATGAACTGAGTTCTCCCCCCCCCCCCCCCCTCCCAAGTAGGCTAAAGGGTGTGCCAGTATGTCCCATTGCTGGGTACGCTCTTGCCTGCTCCTTTCTTGAGTCCTGCTTGTTATGAATCCCCATATCCCCACTCCCCCATGTATGCTGAGTTAAGGTATAGCCTGGCAGCATCCCTATTGCTGTCCAAGGCTGAACCTGACCTTCAATAGGTCTTAACTCCCCAAGTTCAACTGACAAGCTGGTCAGGGGTGTGCCAGCACCCCAAAATGCTTGGCATGACCACCAGCTTGCCATTTCCCCTCTACTGCACTTGCACTTACTCCTAGTCTCTAAGTTCTGCCCCCCTCCTATGAGCCTTGCTTTGGGACCTCGAGTTCCCTCTGAACTTGGACATTTGAGGGTTGGCCCTTCCACACTGCACAATGTTCTTAACTCTGCAATGATATTTGGGGTGTAAGCATTGCCTGGAATTCTTGAAGTTCCTTGGAACTTTGACACATCCCAAATAAGAGAAAGGCTTTGAAAATCCGATCCTGGAAGTTGGTTTATCTCATATTATTAGACTTTGAGTCCGGATTAGGCTGATTAGATGTAGATGTAATCACTGATGTAATTTTTTTTATTTCCTTCTGATTCGCTTGGTCTGTAATAAGCTTTGTAAATAACTTTGTAATAACTATTGGGGTATAGTGAAAGGGGATGGGACTGTATGCATGCCAAAGGGGTAGAAATCATGTCTATAGGATATTCACCCTTTAAATTCTGCATCTCACATAGAAATCATGTTCATAGGATCATCTTTCAAATTCTGCATTTTCACATAGAAATCCTGTCTATAGGATATTCACCCTTTAAAATTCTGCATCTCACACAGAAATCATGTTCGTAGAATCATTACTTTCAAACTCGGCATTTTCACGTAGATACCATGTCTATAGGATAGTTACTCTTTAAAATTCTGCATCTCGCCTAGAAACCATGTTCATAGGGTTATCACTTTCAAAGCCTACATTTTTCACATAGATACCATGCCCATAGGTTTTTCTGCACTTTGTAATAATACCATGGCAATAAATCGATAATGAAGCTCTGCATATTGTATAGATGATATGCCTATAGGACTTCCTGCACTTTGCGTATACATTTGTCATTAGGCAAGTTTTCTTATAGGAGTTAAGATAACTCATTACATATAGATAACCTGCCTGTAGGATCTCTGCTAAAAAATCAGTTACACCTAGAAAGCATGCCTATAGGGACTATCAACTTAATCAGAATCACCACTCGTTCCTAAGTTTAAAAGCAGTGGCAATTTGTTTGACACTCGTAAAGCTTATAACTAATGACTTTTTTTTTGCAATCAGTTATTCCTCTGTCCCTGGATTAATAGGTATCAAGCCTATAGGCACTGTTTAACATACAAATAGTTAGATAATTAATCAACTGTCAGTTTTCGACAACTACATCTAAGCAGGACTAATTTGGACTCCTTATCTGGGAAATATGTGGTAAATCAATTCTTCCTACGCTAATTTAAATTAATGACCTAAACAGTATGTGTAAGACATGCTAAACAATTCATTTCTTTAAGTGAGGAGGCCTACTTGAGCCTTTAATTGTTCTTATTTCCCCAATAATTGCTTTATGTGTTTTGTTTGTCGCCCTAGAATTTTATCCTTTTAAAACCCCTAAAAAGCCAAGCTCCCTCCCTTTAGGATTAGTAGTCCCAAACGCCTCCGGGACTAATACGTGGGACGAGTAATAGCATGCAGTAGGTAACGATACCATTTCGCACTTAAATACCTTAACGGGGTGGGAAGGGTAGACATGGAGATGATGATCACATGATAACACTATGCGTACGATTGATTACCGGTGTTGTGTGGATGATCCATGTGTTTTACAAACCTAGGACCCCCTTTCCTTTATGTGACTTTGTTTAATACCAATAAAATTCTGTCTTTTCAACTACCCAAAACCCCTTTTTTATTTTACTGCATTATTCCTTTTTTTTCTAAATATTTCTTCAATGTCTTGATTAATTTTCTGCCTTTAGCCCTTCCCTCAAAACAAATTGTAGATCATCTAGACCTTGATTCCAACATGCTTGTTACGTATCTATTTGTAACCCTTAAGTGTGAAGTTATTTGTATACTTATTTGCATTAAAGTCACAACATAGCGTGGCCGGGAACCACACTAGTGGATCTTGAGGGGTGCCTAACACCTTCCCCTCGAGATAATTTCTAGCCCTTACCCGAACTCTGGTTTTCAAACTCAAAAACCCTCAGTGTCCTAATGCACTTAATCATTAGGTGGCGACTCTTCAATTCCAAAAACCCAATTCCCACACGGGAATAGAGTTGTCTTCTCAAATGTCGTAAACCCGATTTCGCGAGAAAAAGGGGGCGTCGACAGCGTGGCGACTCTGCTGGGGACTTCTTTAGGCTTTTACCATTACATGTTATTCGTGACTTTATTGCTTTTATTTAATGTCTTTATCTCTCTTCTACTTCGAAACTGACTTGGCTTTTTTGTTTCTTTTTCTTTCTTTAACGCTTTCATTTACTGTTTTCCTCCAATACCGTTGTAATTTTCGAGCAATTATTATAATCATTATGAACGTGAAAATACGTGACAATTTGTTTCGTTTTTGTAATTGCATCTTCAACATCATATTCCACTCGTGCCAAACAAATACCATAGCAACGCTTGATGAGTTGTTGCGCTCTTCCGATATTATTACCCCCTAAATTTGGCAAAGGCATATTTGCGGTAAAACCAGTCGATCAGCGGTGTAGTCGACAGTTCCGTGCCTTTCCCTCTTGAGTTGTCCGCTTAAGGGTCCGGTCTAGCACCTCATAGAAACCTTATTCTATTTAATTGTTCATGCATCAC
>NW_017670863.1:0-33245 GCF_001879085.1 Nicotiana attenuata
AATTTTCTGTTATTTTTGATTCAGTTTTGATGTGTTTGCTTTTCTTCTGATAGTAATCTGGTTGTGATTAGGGTCAATTAGGTTTAATAGGTTGATTCTGTGATGGTTTAAGTAATTGGTCTAAGTAATTGATGTGGATTTTGATTAGTATTGTTCTTAGGCTTGTTCTCTGTTTACCCATGTTTCAGTATAATTGTTAGTTTACTTCAGTCAATTTCAATTAGTTTAGGTATTTGGATATAGCTGATTAACTCTTAGTTTGGTAGTCAATTGACTATGGTTCAGTTAAAAGATAGATTAGTAGGTAATTTTAGAGGTATTCAAGGGCAGTTTAGGTATTCCTAAATAGAAAGAATGTTGTATTTGAGACTAGAACCAACTAGAATCTTCTAGGACCTTCCAAAGTAGGGCTTTATTGTAAATTTCAGTAATTTTAGTGGGATAACTTGAGTAACAAGTCAGAAAATAGAGGGTTAAGTAGAAATAAGTGAGGGACTAATATGTAAAACTAATAATCTGAAGCTGCACCTCATTGATGCCTATAAAAGGCAGTCTTCTTTGCTTCATTCAGAAGTTTGAGCTCCAAAAAATTCCCCCCAAAAGGTGCTCTCTAGTTTTCAGATCTGATTTTGAAATTCAACATTCAAAAACCCTAAAACAATAGAAAACCTCTAGAAAAACCAAAAAAAAATTCAGAGATACTGTTCCATTGAAAATTTCTAGTTAATTTTGAACTTTAGCTTCTGAATTGCATCATTTAGCCTATAGTCTGTTTGCTGATACATTCTGGTGGTGCCTGGGTTGATTTCGAGTGAGTTTGGGTTCGTATAAGCTGATTTTGGTTAAGTGTTGGTCTATTGATGCATTTTCGAGTCAGTGTGGTGTTATTCAAGTCATTTGGGTCAACTTCCAGTTTAACTTGGTGTCCTATCATCTGGTGATTTCATTTGAGATTGCTTCTGGATTGGAATTGGCTATGACTGTCGATTGACACTGCTGATCTACTCCTTTCTCGTTGTATTGAAATTTCCAGGTACACGTCTCACAGTGTTTCAATGTAGCTGTCAAAATTTGAAATGAAATAAAGCATGGCTCACCTTCCCTGTTTCGTGATTGACACTCATGAATACTGTATATCAATTGTTAGATATTGTTAGCTAATGCGTGTTTGTTTGATATAGTTTAGACTCGATTTGTAATAAGATGAACTCTGAACTGTACTAGATTGCTGAGGTTAGATTTGAGTTTGTTCATCCTAGAATAATAGCCTTAGTGTAGAATAATTTGCAAACGTCAGTGCATAAGTTTCTTTTCATGATAGCCTGGGCTTACTAAACGTGCTTCAATAGTTTGATTCAGAAGTCCAAGTAGGCGTTTTAACTTGGAGTCTCAACATAATTGTTAGTATTAGTTCATAGCTTAACAACTTCTCATGAGTAAGTGTTTTACAACTGATTACTATGTGAACTCGAAATGTATTTTTTTTAATATTAGCGCTTGAGTAAAAAAATCAGTAAACAGAAAAATGTTCAAAGCTGTTAAGTTTGGTCAGTGAGTTGGATAATTCAATTTAGATAGCAAGTAAATCCAATTGAAAGTGTTATCACCAATTATTGAACGCGTTTAGAATAACTTGAAATAAATCCAACATATCTTTGTCTTGATTGAATTTATGTGTTATTTGGTTTAAAACGACTGGGCTATCAATAGCCTAGTCTCCGAGTTTGGGCCTTAAGGGACTTGGCGCACAGCTCAGGCCCGTGCTGGCTCCCTTCTTGTTTGGGCCTAGGCCAAGGCCTACGTCTGTCCTGTTTTGGTTGTAAGTTAAAGTTGCGATTCTTATACTTTGGGTTTATCCTTGCACCTAACGGCATGTTTAATTCAAAACTATCACTGGGCTTGTATTAGACAATACTAATTAATTAGGGTCTTTTCTTTATTATTAGATACAAATAAAATAGACAATCATAGTTGCTTTAGGATTTGCCCTTTAAATAATAAGAATGAGATGAGCCTCGCCAAACAAAAACACACAAATTGCGGGGCCCTCAATAAATGCTCGTGTTAAAATACTTAGATTTCGGGACGGGCCGTTTAGCAAATTTAACGGCCCTCCCCAAAGATAATAACGCGTTAGTCTCTTCCGGCACGCAATTTAATAGCATTACCTTCCTAAACTCGGGTGCGCATTTATGTGACCCAAATCCAAATCTCAACGAAGTCGAAATGTGTCAACAACCACGGGTGCATTTCTGTGACGTGGTTCGAGACACGTTTTCACGATGTTGCAATTTTCGTTAAAAATAATAATAGAAGCGGTTTACGGTTAAAAAGCACATAAGCTAAAACATGTTTTGAAATCAGATAAATCCAAATATAATAATTAAGCGACCGTGCTAGAACCACGGAACCCGGGAATGCCTAACACCTTCTTCCGGGTTAACAGAATTCCTTACTCGAATTTCTGGTTCGCGAACTGTTAACAGAGTCATATTTTCCGCGGTTCGCGATTTAACCGGTGACTTGGGACACCATCAATCTCCCAAGTGGCGACTCTGAAATCTTAATAATAAATCCCGTTTCGATTGTCCTTTAATTGGAAAAACTCCTTTATGCCCTTGCGGGTGTAGCGAAAAAGGAGGTGTGACAGCTCTGGCGACTCTGCTGGGGATCGAACCCAGAATCTCAAAACCACAACGAAAAGAAAAAGAAAGAGAAAAGAAAAGAAATGAATAGAAAGAAAAGAAAAAGAAGAAGAAAGGAAAGATCGCAACAACGAAGTAATTCTATGTCTGAACTACGTTTGACTTGATCCCGAAAGGGTACGTAGGCAGCCTCTCTCTGAGGTTCATTCACACCGAAATAAAAGTCCAAAGTCCCCAAGGAAGAAACTGGGGCAGAAGTTGTGGTTGTTGCGGGAATTCTGATTCCGGAAGTTGTAATTTTGAACCCATGTTGAATTGTTTTGAGCCTTTGATACCCTTTCTTTCTAACCCTATCCAAAAACCCACATTACGGTCCAAAGGAAGACCTTCTGATTAGTTTTCGAGAGATGCCAAGTCAAGCGAGTAGAGGTGAATCATATCAGGGGCCACACTCCAATCTAAACGAAGGAAATGAAGAATGAGAGTGTCTTGTTGATGAGAACCCTCACGGGTATCCCAAGGTGACGAAAGCTGAGAGAAATCAAAAATGAGAGAGTCTTATTGGTGAAAACCTTCACGGGCACCATAAGGCGATAGTGAGGTGAGAGAAAAGACCAAAATGAGAGAGGCTTGATGGTGAAAACCTACGGGCACCACAAGTCGAATAAGGACTGCGAATCAGATCAAGTAAGCGGAGCATTGAAGCCTAGTTTCACGGCGAAAAGGTACAAAAAGAGCTGAACAATCGGATTTGCTGAACGGAACAGGCTGCAGGTGCATGTCAAGGTCATTAGAGTCGGTATACACATCTGATAGGTTTCTACTTTGTAGTTTTCTTGTTAGGAACCATATCTTTCATTGTCCTCCTACTATGTTCCTTTTATCCTGTTTATTTCCTCCTTTTGAGTATGTGTGGTCAAAACAAGTGAGAAATGACTTCAAAATCTGCCACCAAGCTTTCCAATTGAACAAAACGGGATCTGGTGAACACATCAAAGCGTTAAGTCAGGAATGAACAACAAACGCACTGAGCTAGTAACAGTCAACATGCTTTGGGATTCGTTTTAAATACGAAGGCTTGGTATGTATCAATTCATGGACGATGCAATAGAATGAGGGCTAGGGTGAACAGATCAAAGGTATTTTCTGTGAAAAGATTGACAAAAAGGGTGGTAAACCAGTGACAAGCAAGGTATTCCAAGCAGAAATCAAAGTTATTGTTGGAATATGGCAAGTGAAAGAGCAATAGACCTTAAGGCCAAGGCCAGTGGTTTAAGTCAAGAAAGAACAGCATACGCACTGAGTGCGTCCCCTGCAGAGTCGCCAGAGCTGTCACACCTCCTTTTTCGCTACTACACCCCGCGAAGGGTATAATAAAAGGATTTTTTCCAATTAAAGGACAATCGAAACGGGATTCGTTTATTAAGAGATTCAGAGTTGCCACTTGGGAGATTTATGGTGTCCCAAGTCACCGGTTTGAATCCCGAATCGAGGAAAGGGTTTGACTATGTATTACAGTCGCGAACCAGAAATCCGAGTAAGGAATTCTGTTAACCCGGGAGAAGGGGTTAGGCATTCCCGAGTTCCGTGGTTCTAGCACGGTCGCTCAACTGCTATATTTGGCAAAAATTTGATTTTAACACATGTTATCCTATTGTGCAATTTTAAAAATTACTTACCGCTTTTAATTAAAAATTTTAAGAAAGTGAACGTTGTTTAAAACGTGTTTTTGGATCACGTCACATGAAATGCACCCGGATGCTCGACACATTCTTATTCAACATTTTGGGATTTGGATTTGGGTTGCATGAAATGCACACCCGTATTTAAGAAGGTAAAATTATTAAAATACGCGCCTAAAGAGACTAACGCGTTATTATCTTTGGGGAGGGCCGTGAAATTCGCTAAACGGCCCATTCCGAAATCTAAGCATTTTAATATAGACATTTAAGAGGGCCCCGCAATTTATGCATTTGTATTTGGCGGGGCTCGCCTCATTTATTTTAAAAGGCCAACCTAAAGCAACTACGATTTCTATTTAATTGTCTCTAAAATAAAAGAAAGGCCCTAGTTACTTTGTTACTGGGCTAATGCAACCCTGGCAATAATTCTGCACCAAGGTCCAGCCATTGGGCCCCGAGATGAGCCCAATAAAGGGAAATTACACTTAGATTTACACCAACAAAATGGCCAGTCACGAGTTTTGGCCCAGGCCCAATCAAGAAGGGAATCAAAGATCGGACCTGGGCCTGCATCAGGCGAGCAGAAGCTCAAACCGTTGGAAACAGGCTGTTGAGCCCTGCACCGAGCAAAATCTTAAACCAATTAAAACGAGAATATGCTAAATTTGCTTCAAATACATTCAGTAACTTGTAATAAGGAAAAGCACTACTCAAATTAACAAGACATCAATTGTTTTAATCCTAATCTCATGCTCAGACTTTCTTACCTAATTATCTATTGATGAGTTCCTGGATATTATTAAGGGTGAAAAACAAGCTGGAATATAGATTGAAGTTAGTACAATAGTCATGAATTGTAAGTCTCAAATGAATAAGCTAAGCGACATTGACCATGTGATTTTATACATACTGTATACAAACAGGCTAGCGGCCTGAATTCAAAGCAATCCATGATTTTGGAATGATTCAAACTAGTGCTCAAATTGCCGTGATTTCAGAATTGAACTACATTAACTATTATTGAGAAAATGCTCTCGTGTCTGGACTTATCCTGAACAGGTCTCCTGTACTGATTTTCAATTATCATAAGATCCAACTATACAACATTAGGACTACTAATTTAGAAGGGATGAAATCGGATCCATAGTCTAATAGTCCAGTACAGTCCCAAATGAATCAAACAGTCCAAGTCCATGATTGTTCAAAATAGTCTTAGTTTGATTACAATGAACAACCAAACCATAGAAAACTATATAAAACATACAGGATTATTAAAACAACAGGACTACAGCAGAAATTTGGCTTCAATTTCATTTCATGTTTTCTACAGGAGATGATACATCGGAACAGGCTCGAAACGTGTACCTGAGATTGGAAATTAAGACGAAGGAGAGATCAGCAACAGAGATAACAGACAGCAGCTCAGATTTACAGCAATTAGACCAATTCAATCTCAAAACCACAGCAAATCCAGGAAAATGACTTTCAGAGTTTCAAAACCAGCAACATAATCGATAAACTTGACTGGACTGACTTGAACTTAATCCAATAACCCTTCAGAAACTTCAGCTACTGAATATCGAGCTAGGAAATGCAAATTAACCTCTGAAGCTAGAAATTAACCTAAGAAAAATTGAACAGAACAGTATTTTTGGATTTTTTTAATTTCTATTATTTTTGGCTTTTTGAATTTTGAATTTCTGTTTCAGATCTGGAAAGCTGGGAGAATACTTTTGGGGGGGAACTTTTTAGGCTCCAAAACTTGCAAATGAAGGCAAGGGCATGCCCTTTTATAGGCACACATGAGGCCTTATCAGATTTACTAATTTAACCCCTTGTTTTCTGACTTGTGTCACAAGTTAATACACTACAATTACTGAAATTACACTAAAGTCCTACTTTGGAAAGTCTTAGATGATTCTAGTTTCAACTACCATGTGCTATCCAATCCTAAATGTCTAAGCTACCCTTGAATTCAACCTAAAATTACTAACACTAGTTGAACTATCAGCTATAACCAAACCAGCTACTCAACTATGGTTAATCAATCAATGCTAAAACCAATTATTTACAATCAAACAGACCTTAAAATCAAATTAACTGGACAGATTTAGCTAATCATGAAATTAAATCTAAAATCAAATTGCAGTAAACAATCATGGATCAACCACAAAATCAAACTGGGCAGAATTAAATCACACATGAGAATTAGAACAATATCAATTAGCACGAAGAAATTTATTCAAATTAACAAAGCTTTAAACTAAACCCTATAACACTGAACATGCTCGAATGATAAACACTCAAACACAGCAAAATTAACAAATTACTATTGACTAACAAAGGAAGAATCAAAGAAAAGTTTAAACTAATTATCAGACCTAAAATACTTAATTACTGCTAAGAAGAAAAATAACAGNCAAAAATAACAGAAAATCCAATTACACTAACAATTAATTATTGAGCTAATTAACTGACATCTAAACGTTTAAACAAACAAAATCATATCAGGACTAGACTAAATCAAAACAGAAATTAAAGCGATACTAATTGTCACCAAGAACACAGTCAAATCAAACACTCACGAGGACGGAGAAATAACAAAATTACGAATAAACTTACTGATTGGACCAGCCTGAACACCTACTCGAATTAGGATTCTTCAAACCCTAAATTTAGGGCTCGTGGGATTCTGCCCGGACTTGAAAGCTTCCACTTGAAACTCAGAATGAGGAAGTCTGAGAAGGCTTGAGGTGTGATTTTAGAGCCCTTTGGAAGATTTAGGGCTTTACGACAGATCCTCAAATCATCATTCGAGCCGCTCGGTTGTGGTTCGAGGGAAATTAATGTTGGATATGGAAAGAGGATGAAAAGAAGAGCCTAGGGTGTAAATATGAGGTTGTTTGGAGCGGGTAAGGGTTTGACCGGATCTTCGATCCGGTATTTGAGACGCCTGGTGATGATTTGAAGTAAACTAAGGGTGGATTCGGAGTGAGGAGGTAAAGGAGGGTTAGGGGTGTAATTTTGGCGGCGGTTTGTGGTGGCGCCGCCACCCCAAGGCGGTGGGAAAAGGGGTGGCGGTCTCTAGGGTTACAGAAGAGGAGTGAGTGAGGGAGACGATAGAGGGGGGGTCGGTTCCGACCGATTTATATTATTGACCCATCAGTTCCTGGCCGTTGGATGATGAATCCTCGACGGCCAGGATTAAATATGCTCGAAACGGGGTCGTTTGGTGACGGGGCGTAGATAGACCGGGTCATGGCGTGGGTTGGGCTGGCCTGGCGGGGGTTGGGTTATTTAGTTGGGCTGGGGCGTGTGTTTGGGCTGGGACTGGAGCAGATTGGGGGGGTCGTTTGGGTTAAGCTAATTTGGCCCAAATTTGGGCATTTACTAAGACCACTCTTTCTTTTAATTTTCCACTTAATTTCTTTTCTTTTCCCCTTTTATTTTGTATTTTTTTTTATTCATTATTTATATTTTTTATTTTTATTAAATGCCAAATCAACAAATAAAAACTCAAATCGACTTCTAGAATTATATTACTCAATTTCCAACTACACTAATTTCTAATTTAAATGCAAACTAAGACAAATTACAAGTATAAACGCAAAATAACCATTTTATGGGAATAATTCATATAGGGCAAAAATCACGTGCTCACACCGGGGATCTCTTAGTATCCCGAGGATCTCTTGGTATCCTCATCATATACACGAGGGATCTCTTGGTATCCCGAGGATCTCTTGGTATCCTCATCATATACACGAGGGATCTCTTGGTATCCTCAAAAACTTGTAATAACATGTGCCAGGGATCTCTTGGTATCCCACACCTTCAGTCCAGAACATATCAAGTGCAGGGGGATCTCCTGGAATGCCTTCCCGTAGTCCCAATTTAAAAACACACAATAACAGCCCAAACATAATGCTAAACTCAGAACAAGTAATAGAAAATCCTAGCCTAACATACTGCACGGAGTACAAAAACAAGACAGTTTAAGCACTTAGACAAATAAGTCAAATAAACATGCTTCTCTAAACTAGCATACGATAAACTTGCAATTTAAAATAAACAGATAAGCAAGAAAACTCAATTAAATACTTCAAGTAAAAATGGATTTCCAACAATTAGCCCAAGTACGCGCTCGTCACCTTACGTACGAGGCATTCAAACATCAAATATCATGTCCTAAGGGGAAGAAGTCCCCCACACAAGGTTAGACAAGCCACTTACCTCAACCGGCTCCAAAAATCAACTTGAAATCACTCTTTTGCCACGAGTATCCGACTCCAAATGGCCCAAATCTATTCATTTCAATTACATCTCGTAAATAACATCTCAAGCAACTAATTCTACTATTTAATTTACAGCTAAGACGCAAATTTAGGTAAAATAACCAAAACGCCCCTCAGGCCAACGTGGTCAAAACCCGAGGTTCGAACCAAAATCCGGTTACCCATTCCCCTACGAACCCAAATATATGATTTGTTTTGAAATCGGACCTCAAATTGAGGTCCAAATCCCCAAATTTAGAAAAAACCTAGGTTCTACCCCAAATCCCCAATTTCACCCATGAAATTCATTGATTTTAAGTGGAAAACATGTTAAATGATGTAAATGATTGAAGGAATTAAGTAAAAATCGACTTACAAATGATTTGGAAGAAGTTTTGTCCTTGAAAAATCGCCTATGGGGTTTGGGTCTTGAAAGAATGGTGAAAAATGGTGGAAATTCGACTAAGTATGAAATTGCTGGGTCTCAGATATCGCAATTGCGAACTGGGGTCGTGACAGAATAAAGGCAAAATGGCCTCCTAGCCACTTAAACTTGCAACCAATTGTCAACCCGGTAAACAAACTTACAATTTTTCCATTTGAACACCTTAACTTGACGGAATGAATACTAATAAACACATCCAACCGAGCGTGTATATCAATTGCGCTAACATGTCAAACATGTCATATGCTAGACCATTTATTGCTTAACATGTGTTATTTCTGGGTCCCACTTCTAAAATTATTTTATCAAAATTTTATTTTATTTTTTACTTTTTTCTCCACTCACCTCCTCCTTCTGACCCCCTCCCCCCTCCCCCACCCCCACCCCCCTCCCTCCCCCACCCCCCCAAAAAAAACTTGTAAGGGAAGATACTACTGGAAACCAGTAAGAGAAGATACTACCGGAAAAGTCTCCGACCAAACCCCAAATCCATGAAATTAGCCAGCTTCCTTCATCCATATTCTACTTCGCTTCTTATTTCTGTTAAATTCAATTAGGAATAGAACTTTTGACAACCAAAAAACCTCAATGGCTATCATCTCCGATTCGCCGACGATCAACCACATAACCACATCTCTTTTGTAAAAAGTCTCAAATCATAAGAGATAAGTAAAACTACATATCTTTAGATCGAATATGGCCGGAAAACTCCCAATTACTCTCTGTCCTCGCTTAAGTTCAAAAGCCATAGCATTTCTTTACTCAAATTACTCACTATTTGAGAAAGAATGAGAAAATGAGATGAGAAATATTTGAAAGATAATAAAAAAAAATTGGATAAAAAATGAAGTGGATTGATGGGAGATAACTGGGGAGGGGTTAATGGTGAAAAGAAGATGAGATGAGAGGCGAGCAGTGATGATGAGAGGCGGGAGCAGTGATGGACGGCCTTGGGGTGTTGTTTCCCTTTTCTTTTTCATTTTTAATTTTTCTTTTGATTTTAGTATTTTTTTTTTAAAATAAAATATTGTACTCACACGTTTTTTTTGTGCGATTGGCACGCATTTTGTCCACATTACCCATGTCACTGCCACATAAGTATAGTCAACGATCAAAATAATTTATTAATATTTATTCGGTTAAATTAAGGTGTTCAAATGAGAAAATTGTAAATTTATTTATCGGGTTGATAATTGGGTAAAAAGAAAACCCAAATACATGCAAGTGACGGCAGTCTACTTGTAGAACTGTTGGATGACTGTGGCCGCGTGATTGGCTAATATTGTCCCAACCTCAAATGCAGCCAATGAGGAAGCTTCCTTCAATGGGAAAGAAATTGCTTTAAGGCACAGAGAAAGCACCATAACATCATACCTGTTACCATCCACTGTGCACAAGTACAGCAATATGATTTAAAAAAAGAGTCTAACGATCGGCCAACTGGGAAATAAATTTTTTTCATCTGGGAATATAATGTTGATATCAATATATCATGATTGTATTTGTATAGTGATGAGAATCCAAGAGACAACTAGCGCTCTTATTAGATTAATAACAGGACAACGAAGAAAAAACATTAACCTGGTATTACACCTTCAAGATCAGAATGTTAATTAAGTGACAAATTAACCAATTAAAAGTAAGTTGACAAACTTCAGATTATTTTTTAAAATAAACAGAATGAAGTAACTTGGAATAAGAATCAACGAGTAAGCTACCAAGATTATATATAAAAACTGTGACACATTTAATGTGAACACTACAATATCTTAAAGAAAACAAGATGTATACGTTTGGCGAACTTGGCTCTATCAAAATTTTAGCCCAAGATCCAAAAATATAGACAGTATAAAGTTTGAAGACAACAAGAGAAATTTTACAAAGTTTGGTCTGTTTCTCATAAATTGTGCTAGAAAAAAAAAGCTATCTGTGTTCTCCATGCTAAAAGTGGATTAAAAGTTGTAATTTGTAATATAATTAGTGAGAGTTAATAATAAATTAATGATAAGGCGCTCATAACATTGCCACTAAGCCCAGAATCATAAGAACTCCAGAAATAGCAACAAATCCCTTCTCCTTAATCACTTCATTAGCCACATAAGCCGCCACCTCCGATGTAATCTTCTTCCCATCCTTAGCAAGAACACGGCGTCGTTTTCCGACAAAAGCTAAGAGTACCAGCACCGTGATCCACGCCACAATGGTGGTTCTGACGGCCAGGAGAATGAGTCCGGCCACCACAACGGCGGCAAAAGCGGCGGCAGCTATAAAAGGGAAAACAGAGGCGGCTTCCCTGTCACCAGAGGAGAAGAAAATAGTAGTAGTAGATAAAGAAATCAAGAGAAAAAACAAACAAGTCGTGGTTGTAGTGGTCGTGTTGAAAAGGTTTTGTTCTGAGATATTCATGTTTTCAAGTGTCTGTCTGTATTTTTTTTTTTTTTTTCTGGGAGTTGTAGAATGTTTAGGAGAATGGCCAATTAATGGGTGTTTGGGAGGAAGAAAAAGAATTGAAGGAGGAAAGAAGGTGTTAATCGCTGTTAGTTTAATCATTAATAATAATGGAGTGTTTAATTTTTTAGGGAAAACCAATTCATGACAGGATTTGAAAGAAGAAAGGAATTGGAACACATGTGGTTTCACATGGCAAGGTTGGCAAATTAGGAGACGGAGTACATGATTTTTGGTAGATAGTACTACTATACCAAGTTTATTTTATTTTCTTCATGTTAAGAAAACAAAATATTATTGTCTGTACGTGATATTCTGTCGCTATAATTAATTTTAGAAAAGATAAAAAGGAATGATCTTCATGATTGTTTGTTAGATTTTGTTATTTAAGGTAAACCCATCTTATGGTATATTCTCATCTTTTTTTTCTTTAATTGTACCTTGATGTTTTCTATAACTGAAGAAATAAATGTGATGGTAATTTGGACTATGATCAGAATTATGGTAAATCATTGTCTTCATAACTTTCTTCAAAGCGTTTCCAAAGAGACAGTTTGATGATTAAGATATAATAATTCAAAAAATACTAGTGACACTGAGTTTGGAAATTTAGTAATTAGACAATTTCTACTTTCATGTAACCATCTGAAAAACAAAACAAGAATATTTGGAGTTAATTTTATCCATGGTCATTGAACTTTTGGGTTTGTTACCCAAAAGTCACTTTTCTTTTTTTTCGTTACGTAAAAATCATTTAACTTTGTGTTCATTACACAAAAGTCACTTTTCTTTCTTTTGTTACACAAAAATCATTTTACTTTGCTCTAGTTATCACAAAAGTCACATTTTTACTTGAAAAGTCTATTATGCCCTTGATATTATATAAACCTTCATATTTATGTAATACCTTCTATATTATATACTATATAATATATTTTTACCTATGTATTTTATTTATAAATAAAATAACTTAATATTATTTTATTTATTATTTTTATAATATATTCGAATATTTAATTTTTTTCTTAACGTTAATTTTTAAGATATATTAGTGGCATTATAAAATAACTTTTTTTTCAGCAATTCTTTTTTTTGAATTTAGTTGATCGACCAAAGTTGGTCGGTAATTTCCAACCAACTTTGGTCGGTATGCCCTTCCGACCTTCAAAATACCGACCACACGTTAATGGTCGCGTTTTGGACGGTTATTGGCCATTACCGACCAACTTTGGCCGGTTTTTTTTGGACGATTTTTCCCGAATTTCTAGTAATGTAATTTCCCAAATAACCAATTGCCCAAGTAAATCCCGAAGAAAATATCCCCAGCTAAATTCGCATGTAGAGTTACCTAGGGATTTTTCTCCAGATTAACATATGATTTTTTCCTCATTTTTTTTGTTTGTTTACCTACGAATTTTCTCACGGAAATGTACTTGCCCATTTTTATTTCTCTACTAATATATATTAAAGTTACTAGCAAATTTAATAACGCTACTAATATATCTTGAAAATTTAGCGTTAAGAAAAAATTAAATATACGAATATATTATAAAAATAATAAATAAAATAATATTAAGTTATTTTATTTATAAATAAAATACATAGGTAAAAATATATTATATAGTATATAATATAGAAGGTATTACATAAATATGAAGGTTTATATAATATCAAGGGCATAATAGACTTTTCAAGTAAAAATGTGACTTTTGTGATAATTAGAGCAAAGTAAAATGATTTTTGTGTAACAAAAGAAAGAAAAGTGACTTTTGTGTAATGAACACAAAGTTAAATGATTTTTACGTAACGAAAAAAAGAAAAGTGACTTTTGGGTAACAAACCCAAAAGTTCAATGACCATGGATAAAATTAACTCGAACATTTGAAGTTCATCTTTGTAACCATGTTAACTCACTTTAATTTGTAGTATTGCAACAGTAAGCTGATTTATTCATTCACGTTCTACCTCTGAGTCTATCCTCACCTTCTGGTAACCTATGTTGCGCGGACTCTCCAAAATTCCGCTGCATCCGTATCGGATTCTTCAAAAATACACTGTTTTTGGAGATATTTCCAAAGAGTCCGAGCAACATAGTTGGTAACACTACTAGTATTACACTTTTGAAATCTATAAACAACTAAAATTCCGTGTATCGTGGGAACTTGCCCTTAGTTTGGAAATTAAAGAAAAGGAAGGATAAGAAAAAAGAAAATACTATACAATGTTGGGGTAATGATCAACAGATGATCTGATGAACAAAATTATCTGTCTCTCTACATATTTAACTTTTACTTTGCATGGAAAGAGCGACAACATAAGATTTGTGAAACATCTGAATCATGACATACAAGCTGCTTCGAAAACCTGTACCCTACTCTCGGCCTTCCTTGCCTGTGCAAAACATACAGAGTTTTTCATCAGAGTAATAGCAAAATATGTCATGTGACTAAAGATTAGATTTTGAACTTGCCTGAAGCTCCCAATTCGTGCATAAGGTAAGAAGTAGAAGAATCAACGCTTGAAGACCACTTCCACTTATAATTCCTGTCCAAAGACCCTGCTACCATAACAATGGCATCAAGAAACAATATGAGCCTCAAATAAACTTATTCAATAATGGATGTAACATTTGCAAGTGAGAAACTTATTACCTTTCCTCCAAAATGGAAGACAAAAGTTAAAATGATTGCGCAAGGAAGTCCAACAAGATAATAGGCTCCAAGATTGACTAGTGCACCAAGTTTCTGCCAACCACATCCTCTTGCAATACCTTTAATAATGCTATCATCAATAGAGTTAAATTCTGTATTTAAGCAATTCTATATCGTTCGAATTGATTGAACTGGCTTCAAATTTTATTTGATAGTTTTGAGTTCAGACCTGAAAGAACACCTTGGATTCCATCCATGAAGTTGGATAATGCAAGCACTGGCATGATTGCTGCCAGATATTTCACAACTTCGTCTTCGTTAGTGTATATATATCCCCAAACATTTCTTGCTGCAACTGCTATTCCACTTAGTAGCAGGCCCTCTACCACAGCAAGAAGTAGGACGATGCGTGTTGCTAACTTTGCTGCTTTCGGTCTCCCTGCCCCCAACTCATTCGCTACCCTCGTACTAATTTGTCCGCAAAACAAAGAGGAGACAACACAAAAAATTTGTTAAAATAGTGATTACACACGATATTGGTCCTTTCTTTTCCGAGAATACCTAGAAAAAAGATGATTTTTTGGCAAGTTACCTTACTGCACTACCAAATCCAAAGGCAATCCTGAAGACTAGAGAACTGGTACTTAGGCTGGGAAAGATGAAAAGAGTTAATATGGGTGATGATTTGAATCAAATAAAGCTTTATACTGAAATACCAACAAAAAGTCACCAAGTAGAGTTAGTACACAAAGGGATTTCTGAACTAACCTGATCGCCATCATAGATGTCTCAAGCTTTGGATTTGGAAGCAGCCCTGACATGAGCACCAGAAACTCATAGGACCACTGCTCTAAGCTTGTTCCCAGTCCAAACAGCCATACCAGATCACACGGTAAAAGGGACAGAAAGGAAGCAAAAATAAATTTCTACGACTATGACATATGTAAGAGCAAACAACTGGATGGACAATCTACACCCGCAAAACAAAGGGGAGCCTTGGAGCAACAGTCAAGTTGTCTCCGTGTGACCGGTAGGTTACGGGTTCGAGCCGTGGAATCAGCCTACTAGCATCCATCATGGTAGGCTGCCTACATCACACCCCTTGGGGTGCGGCCCTTTCCCAGACCTTGCGTGAACACGCGATTCTTTGTGTACCGGGCTGCCCTTAATCTACATTGGAACAACGGCTTAAGAATAAAGATATGCTAAAACTAACCAGACCATAAGTGCTGAAGGGATAGCTAAAGATAGAAAGCTGGGAAGATCTCTTCCACCTTCCTTGGAGAACCCCGTCCATGTTTCTTTGCATGATGATGCAAAATTTATATAAAGGGCCAAAAGCAGCACATTAATCCAATAAGATATGGCATTACAGAGTGCAGCCCCTTTGTTTCCCATTCCCAATTTGAACACCAATGCCCAACACAACAACACATGAATTAAACTTGTAAAACCAGTGCTGATCACAAGTGGTTTGACTTTGCTTTGTGTTTGGAGGAACCTTAGCTGGCATTGAAGGAGTCCATAAGGAAAAATGCTGGGAATTAACCAACGAGCATACAATCCGGCATGGATTGAAAGTTCCAAATCTTGTCCACAGAAAGCAAATATATGCCCGGCGAATGCCCATATAATCGATATGGGAATGCCTATTGCCACCAATACAATCATACCTCTTTGCATGTGTATCCCAAGCATATGATACTGTTTTGCCCCATAAGCTTGTCCACATAATGTTTCCAGTGCACTTCCCAAACCTAGCTATTCATATGTTATAGTGTATCACAAACCAAAAACAGATAATCCAAAAAAGAAAAAGAAAAAAAGAGAGAGATTATAACATGATCGAATTAAGTCATTAGAACCATGCAATTAACGGAGTTCTTTGCAGACTAATTTAAGGACTATTCCAGACAATCATACGGATAATAATTGGAGAAAATTAAATGTTCCAATCTAATCTGATAGAATTTAATCTAAGTTACAGTTAGATTCTTACCATGAAGCTGAAACCAGTTACTCCAGCAAAAGAAGTGGCTAAAGTTGCACTAGAGAGAGGAAGTTGTCCAAGATGACCAACAAACATGATAGATATCATCTGCAAAAAGTACTGCAAAAAACTTACAAGAACAAGAGGTCCTCCTAATTCTAGTTGTTTCTTTAGCTCTTCAACAGCCTCAGCTATATCACAACACCACTTGTCATGATCTTCAGGATTCCGTGAACCCTTTTCAATGTTGGAAAGAAGAGGACATTCAAGAAGAAATTCGGAGTTTCTTTCCCTCATCATGGTTTTTATTTTATCAACGGAAAATGGGAAGAACAGAGATAACGATCAAAGTAAAAAAGAGAACCAAACACAATGTGGACCAGGGATGGCTAACGGTGCGGGTTCTGTTTAACCCGCAAAATCAACCCGCCCCGCCCGCCCTGCATAGGACTTTCACCTGCGTGCTTCGCCCCCACACCCGCGTCCACATGCTTCGCCCCGCTTAAGTATTTTTCTTCTTTTCATTTTGTTAGTTTATTTCTTTTTAATCCTTTGGATGGAATTTTCATTTTGGTAAGGATTTAAGGTTGGTCTGGAATTATCGATGTGATTTTTCTCTTTTCAAATGATACACACTATAAAATCTTTTAAACCAACAGTCTTAGTTTGAGTCCGAAATTTTTCTAATGCTTTTTTGGACAAAAAGTACGTTTCTATTACTAAAAAAAAAGTTGCATAACTACCTAAAACGCAGTACTATACTGCGAATTACTTTAACGGAAATTTAGCCGTTAAAGTAATTCGCAGTATAGTACTGCGTATTACTAAAAAATTATTTTTTTTTAAAGGAATTCACAGTACAATACTGCGAATTACTTAAACGCAGTACTGTACTGCGAATTCCTTATTAATTTGGCCCCACCAATAATCAACTGACATAACAATAATTCAAACACATAAAACGTGGTATTGTACTGCGAATTCCTTAAAAAAATTCTGCACCCCAAGCTCGGACTTGCCTTATTTAAAGGCGTTTCAATTTTATGAAAATTCATTCAATACAAACTTCAAACTTCCGCTCATACTTCTCTCTTCTTCTTATCAATCATTTTTTTACAATGTCTGAAGAGCCAAAAATAAGGGTTTCATTATATTGGGGGGGGGGGGGGGTGAGGTTTTGCTGGAGAATAACTCTGTGAGGTATAGCTCACCTCCACGGTGTCATGTTAAATTGCCGCTTACTATGGAGTATGATAAATTGGTTTCGTTGTTATGTAAAAAAATGAGTGTGAGGAAGCGTTCGGTTAACCTTAAAGTAACCGGTAAGTTTCCGTACTCAGTGACTCCGCAGGGGTTTGCTTATTATTCTGAGTTTAACATCGAGGATGATGAAACTCTTAGAGATTTTTTGCGGATTCCGGATGAATGCAGGGAATTTATTGTAATAAAATTATTGGAAATGTACGTCAAGGTGGAAGACGTTCCCAATAATGAGGGCGTGCATAGTAGGGATAACCCCCAGTCATCGGGTGGTTATTCTGGAGCAGTTTTTGCCGGACAGCTTGCCTTGATTTAAACTTGTCACCACCGGCGAATGAGCAGCCACAAAATAATTTTTCGACTTTATATAATCCACAAGACGACTGGTAAACTTCAATTTTACTACGCTTTAGCGATGTTTATTTTATGTTTTAAATGGATTTGTATTAACACTTATACTTTTCATAGGGGGTACCGTCCGGATATGAATTTTACAAGTTATGACCCCGTCCCTAGTTGGAATATGCGTAGTTCTGGAGTATTGGAGCACGGTGGTCCATCCGGGAGTCATCACCAACAAGAAAATATCCATCATGAAACGTCAAGACAGTACGACTTGTAAGTAAAGTGATATAGCTATATCTAAAGTATTTATGTAGTTGGGTAACTTATCATTTTGTTCTTTTTGTGCAGTGAAAACGAGCTTCTTGATGTTCCTGACCTCACACGGTTGCCCATAGACGACGTATTGACTCGTGATTTAGCTGATGCGCAGAGTCAGGAAGATGATAGTGATTATGACAACAATGCGGATGAGTCTGGGGATGACACACCCTTCCATGATGAGGGTGATGATGAGGAGGAAGTGAATGTTGAACCTGAGCTGACGAGGGAACATGTTCCTCCACCTCCCGCTAGACAAAGAGTGTACGAGTCCCACGTGCCATTTCATGAGCGGAATATTCCCTACCTTGATAATTTGCCAAGTATGCCGAACGTGGATGCCCTCACAAGGGATGATGACGAAATTCGGTCAGCGATGTGGGATGAATCTAGACCAGATGTTCTGACAAAGGGCATGTATTTCCCCGATAAAGCTCACCTAATTAGGGGTGCTCTAGCCATCCCATATATATATCGTCCACCCTGGCACGGTCGTCCCGCTGATAGTGTGTAGCCACCGATGTAAGCTCCCCCGGTATAGGCCGGGGACGGTGAAACTGGCGAAGCACACGCTCTGTGGCATGATACTCAACCATATCGAAGAAGATCATCGGGACGGAGGTGCTCCAAAGCAGTCGGTCAACTGAGCAAATATCGGGCAGCTGAGCTAGCAGCTCGTCGCTGTATGGCGTCCAGATGAACTACCAAATAATGATATAAAAGTGAGTATGCGCAACACAACTCAATTTAAAACAAGCAAGTGTAGGTACATATTTACCTGTTCGTCCACCAGCATATCTAACACATCCCTGACAAGGGGGAGATTATGATGAGCATCGCTCCCTCGGTAGTTCCCACGCCGGAGAATCCACCTAGAAGCTAGAGGGAGAAGCGGATAAGCCTCACCGGGCGCAAGTGGTGGTAGAGGTGGCTGCAACGGCATGATTCGCTGCCAGGCCCAAACCTAAGATAAAAGGTTGATGTAAAATTTATGAGTCATTTCGACCATATAGAATTCGGAGTAATGAACAGAGTATTCGAAAATGTTGTCACCTGTAGGAGGGGCAGAAAATCACATATGTCCACCGCTGGGCCCATGCTCGCCCTGCACATGCTCCTATACAGGTATGCGAGAACAGCAGCACCCCAGCTGTACTGTGGTAAATCATCCAGCCGCTGAAGATGATGGAGAAAGCGCATACTCACTTTACTCCCCGAAGTGTTCGGGAACAAGACACACCCGAAAAGCAGGAGCAGCGCCAACCGTGTGTACCTCTCAATATGGAGATCCTCCGTGTCGCCGGTAATGTCTGGGTGCAAAAACGCCATATGATCTCTGATGGCTGACAAAGCAACGCGACTGCCCACAGCGTCACCCTGAGGTCTATAACCAGTAAACTGCCCCATAATATCCAAACACTGTGCACGCGTCATGGATCTAATGTACTGTCCATCTACGCGCAGCCCGTACAAAACCTGAACGTCCTCCAGCGTGATGGTGGCCTCTCCAGTGGGCAAGTGAAAAGTGTGCGTCTCCGGTCGCCACCGCTCTACCAAGGCCGTGATAAGAGACCAATCAAGCTGCATCCGTCCAAGCTCAAAAATCGTATAGAAGCCCGTAGCCTGTAGGCGCGCGACTACGCGGGCATGGAAAGGATGCTCCACGATGAACTCCCACAAATCGTCAGGTCTCCTGGGGCGGAGAGCCTGCTCCGATAGCTATCCCTCCCATACAAAGGAGGACCTATGGTCGCCCTGCAACACTAATAGCTGATCCTCAGCAGGTCCAGGATGCGCAGGCGAAGGAAAGGCCATGTCGTCTACTATAATTTAAACAAAATTAATTGTGTGTATTAGTTTAATAAATTAAAGAATTCTTTTTAATATTGGACTGAGTAATTATCTATGGCTTCCAGGCTCGATATTTGAGGCCCGGTAGCACCAAGCTATACCTAATTATTATGTGTGCCAATTTCAACATTTTTTAGAAATTTGTTAGTTTAATAAATTAAATTAAAAATTCTTGAATTGGACTTAATAATTATGTATGGCTTTCAGGCTCGATATTTGAGGCCCGGTAGCACCAAGCTATACTTAATTATTATGTGTGCCATTTTCAACATTTTTTAGAAATTTGTTAATTTAATAAATTAAATTAAATAATTAATATTGGACTGAATAATTATGTATGGCTTCCAGGCTCGATATTTGAGGCCCGGTCGCACCAAGTTATCGTTAATTATTATGCGTGTAAATTTCGGTTACCGATGGAATTTTGTTTATTTAAAGAATTAAATTAAAAATTATTGAATTTGACTGAATAATTATGTATGGGTTCCAGGCTCGATATTTGACGCCCGGTAACTACAGAGACTCTACGCTAAAAGGCTCTATATTTTACTACGCTAAAAGGCTCTATATTTTACTACGCTAAAAGGCTCTTTATTTTACTACAATAAAAGGTCACTATTACATATAAAAACAACAAACATAACATACAAATATGAACAACAAACTAAATAAATAATATTTATTTATTATTTAACCAAATAAAAACATAACATTAACAATACAAATTATTTATCAAATTTTAACAATTTTTTGTCTCAAAGCTAATAAATCAATCCGGGTATAAATAAGATACAAATTTAAACACAAACATAACACAAATTAACATGGAAACATATTCAACAATACAAATATGCATGTACTATACGAGTTTCGACATAAAAAAAATCGAAATACCTCGATTTAAGTTTTTTGAATTTGATTGAAATCGAATTTTTGCACCCGAATGAACGAATCCAAAGCTTCTCTTGTGTGCGGGACCTATACTCTTTGCTTTCTGGGTGACGGGTGGGGCCCAAATTTTTTTTTTAAACTTTGACGGGGGGTGGGGGGACCAGAACAGTGCTCTTTTTTAATGGGGGGACGACGTCTGTCGTTGTCTTGGGGAAGAAGAAGGGGCTTTATTTTATTAAAGCAATTTGCAGTACTATACTGCGAATTACTTAAACGCAGTATAGTACTGCGAATTGCTTTAATAAAATAAGCTGGGGCCCAATTTAAGTAATTCGCAGTATTGTACTGCAAATTCCTTTAAAAAAATAATTTTTTAGTAATATGCAGTACTGTACTGCGAATTACTTTAACGGCTAAATTTCCTTTTAAAGTAATTCGCAGTATAGTACTGCGTTTTAGGTAGTTATGTAACTTTTTTTTTAGTAGTAGAAACATGTTTTTTATCAAAAAAACATTAGAAAAGTTTCGGACTCGTCTTAGTTTGCAATAAAAACCAAAAACCATAAAAACTAACTGGAAACATCGTGTCTGTTTTGGTTTCATTTAGTTAAATCTGAACTAGTAAGATGTCGTGTTTGCAGAGGAACCTTCCATTTAAACTAGTCCTTGATCACGATAAGAATTCAGTAATAAATTGCTCTGAATTAATAAAAGACGTAAAAGTAATTTCTTTTGGATTCAAAAATAAAATAATAAGTAATAGATTATATCACTTTGATTTTCATAGGTCAATTAGTAATAACAAATAACAAGACTTGTAGGAGATGCTAGATTCGACAGTACAATCTAATCAAAAGCTTTTTACTAAATTACGAGGTGATGATAGGTTATAATTACGTATTTTAGTCGCTTATTACACTCTAATTTACTGCACTTTAGTTGAGTTTGCGCTTTAATCGCTAGTGTCTTGCACTAACAGTGTGTTTTATGCCTTGTAGGAGTAATTCCGAGCTATATAGATGTTATGGAATGAATTCAAGTGATTTGGAGCTTTGAAATCTGAGTAAAAGCCCAAGGATACAAGCCGGGATCTGTTAGACTTTAAGCCATTGGGCTTTAAAGTAGAAGAAGTGTGAATTGGAAATGGAGGGAAATTGAAAATTTGAAGAAGTGAACTTTTGTCTTGCACTTTGTCCCTCATTGGTGAGGGACAACCGCATTTGTGTGCTTATATATAGAATCACTTCTTAAAGCTCTTAGAAGGAGTTGAAGAGAATGAACCCTCGCGCCGTCGTCGCTCGCTCGGCTCGGCTTTGGATTTGGATTTGGATTTGTCAAATCGATCGATAAGATTATTTTTTGGACAAAATTTATTTAATTATTTAATAATTAATTAAATGCCAAATCACTTCTGTCGCGGCAGGCAGGTTCAGAAAGCCTCTCTGACCGCGGTTCAAAAATTACATTTTGAGTTGTTTGGAAGATGGCTTGTACAATGTCTATAGTGTCATGGAAACTTCAAAAGCGTTATGGAATGCGCTTGAGAAGAAATACAAGACTGAGGATGCCGGACTTAAGAAGTTCGTGGCCGCAAGGTTCTTGGATTTCAAGATGATTGACACTAGGTCGGTCATAACTCAAGTCCAAGAACTACAAGTCATTGTACATGACCTCCTTGCTGAAGGTATGACCCAAATCAATAATTTTATTAATAAGATTTATCTTATTATTAATAATGAATTTGTTATTGAAGGTATGGTCATAAATGAGGCCTTTCAAGTCGCTGCTTTCATTGAGAAGTTACCTCCGCTGTGGAAGGATTTTAAGAACTATCTTAAACACAAACGGAAGGAAATGACACTAGAAGACTTGATTGTTCGTTTGAGGATAGAAGAGGACAACAAAAATGCTGAAAAGAAGTCACGTGGACACTCGACAATAATGGGTGCAAACATTGTTGAGGAGGCACCACAAAATAAGAAGAGGAAGAAAGCTTCTGGACCAAAGAATTACCCAAGTAAGAAGAAGTTCAAGGGTAATTGCCACAACTGTGGAAAATCTGGGCATAAGGCGGTGGATTATCGTGCGCCAAAGAATGATAAGAAAAAAAAGAATCAAGCCAACAGGGTTGAAGATGAAATGGAAGACTTGTGTGCCATGTTGTCTGAATGCAACTTGGTAGGAAATCCGAAAGAATGGTGGATAGATTCTGGAGCCACCCGCCATGTTTGTGCTAACAAGGAGTTATTTTCTTCTTATGCCCCCGCAGGTCCCGACGAGACAATCTTCATGGGAAATTCATCTACGGCCAAGATTGAAGGAGTTGGCAAGATTGCGTTGAAGATGACGTCGGGAAAAATAGTGACTCTAAACCAAGTCCTCCATGTTCCAGAAATTCACAAGAATCTTGTGTCTACCTCACTTCTTGTCAAGAATGGATTCAAATGTATTTTTGTTTCTAATAGTGTTGTACTAAGTAAGAACAATTTGTATGTAGGAAAAGGTTACCTAAATGAGGGCATTTTTAAGCTAAATGTAATAGCAGTTCCTATCAATAAAGTGAATGCTTCTTCTTACTTGCTTGAGTCAAACACTTTATGGCATTCGCGTTTAGGTCACGTAAACTTCAAAACATTGCGAAAGATGATAAATCTAGAAGTATTGCCAAAATTTGATTGCATTAATTCTAAATGTCAAATATGTGTGGAATCAAAGTATGCTAAGCATCCTTATAAGTCCGTTGAAAGGAATTCAAGTCCTTTAGACTTAATTCACACAGATATTTGCGACATGAAGTCAACACCATCTCGCGGTGGGAAAAAGTATTTTATTACTTTTATTGACGATAGCACGAGATACTGCTATGTTTATTTACTTAATAGTAAAGATGAGGCAATTGATGCTTTCAAGCAATACAAGAGTGAAGTTGAAACACAACTAAACAAAAAGATCAAAATGATAAGAAGTGATAGGGGTGGCGAATATGAATCTCCTTTTGAAGAAATATGTTTAGAAAATGGCATTATTCACCAAACAACTGCCCCTTACTCTCCACAATCCAACGGAATTGCGGAGAGAAAGAATCGAACGTTGAAGGAGATGATGAATGCATTGTTGATAAGTTCTGGTTTACCACAGAACTTGTGGGGGGAAGCTATACTTACAGCTAACCGAATAATCAACCGTGTACCTCATAGTAAAACACAGTCCATTCCTTATGAAAAATGGAAAGGAAGGAAGCCCAGCTTGAAATACTTCAAAGTGTGGGGGTGTTTAGCTAAGGTACAAGTTCCTAAACCTAAAAGGGTTAAGATAGGTCCAAAAACGGTTGATTGTGTGTTTATTGGATATGTAACCAATAGCAAGGCATATCGTTTTCTGGTTCATAAATCAGAAAATCCTGAGATTCACATTAATACGATAATAGAATCAATAATCTGAATTCTTTGAATGTACTTTTTCCATATAAAAGGAAAGTGAAGTGACCTTCCAAAAGCAAAACGACTTCGGGAGGAAATAATTAATGATATGCCTAATGAAGAAAATCCGAGAAGAAGTAAACGTCAAAGGACATCTACTTCATTCGTCCAGATTTTCTGATCTTTCTGTTAGAAAATGAGCTCGTACCTTCAAGGAAGCAATGTCTTCCTCAGAGCACAATATTGGAAAGAAGCTGTCAATAGTGAAATAGAATCCATATTGAGCAACCATACTTGGGAATTGGTTTATCTTCCTCCAGTAAACAAAACGTTGAGTTTCTAAATGGATTTTCAAGAAAAGAAGAAGACAGACGATGGTACTATTGGACCAAATACAAGGCAAGACTTGTTGTCAAAGGATTTAGAAACGAAAAAGTCTTGACTATTTGACACATACTCGCCGGTAACAAGAATTAGATCCATTCGGATGCTATAGCGTTAGCCGCCTTGTATGCTTCAAATCCATCAAATGGATGTAAAAAACAACCTTCTTAAATGGTGATCTTGAGGAAGAAATTTACTGAACCAACCTTGAAAGGTTTGTGGTTCCAGGAAAAGAAAAAAAGGTGCGTAGACTTGTTAAGTCTCTTTGGACTAAAACAAGCACCCAAACAATGGCATGCGAAATGACCAAACACTGTTGTCAAATGGTTTAAGATAATGAATGTATAAATGTGTTACATTAAGAACGTCCAATCATATAGTCATTGTTTGCTTATATGTTACGATATGCTAATAAAGCAAAAGACATTGCCCGACATTCAAGCTACTAAGCGCATGCTTGCTAGTAAGTTTAATATGAAAGACTTAGGAGTTGCCGATGTAATTTAGGAATAAAAACAAGAGGACTCTCAGGGTCTAGCTTTATCTCAATCACATTACGTGAAAATGGTACTTTGAAAAATTCAAACATTTGGAATTTAGAAGTGCAAGAACTCCATTGACTTAAATCATCATCTTATAAAAATAAAGTGAAAGTACGTCTCAATTGGAGGTATGCTCGTTGTTGGAAGCTTAATGTACATCATGAACTGTCACGACCTGATATAGCTTGTCGATAAGTAAACTTAGTCGATTCACAAGTAATCCCAACAAAACATCACTGGGTAGACAATGAAACGAGGTTTTTTGGATATTTGCGAATATACCCCACTAGACTACGCTTTGCACTACCACAATAAATATCCTGGTTATCGAAGATATAGTGATGCAAATTGGGAATAACAACGGACTCAACAGAAACAAAGTCACTAAGGCGGATATTTTTTACTGTTGTAGAGCAGAGTATCTTGGAGTCTTCCACAAACGCTGCATTGCTCCGCTCTACAATGAATCAGAGGTTTATAGCCTTTGGATAAAGCCGGTGAAGAAGCTGTAATGGCTTAAAAATTTTTTAAACGATTCCGTTCTGGCCAAAAACCCTTTGGCTCCTATTTGCATACATTGCGATAGGTGAGGCTGCAAGTAGGACGGGCAGGGAGCGTTATGTATAACGGAAAGTCTCGTCATATACGACGAAGACATAACACCACAACTACTTTCTAGTGGAATTATCACTATTGATTATGTAAGATCAAAGGATAATGTAGCGGATCCGCTTACAAAAGGCTTAACTAGAGAGGGAGTTGAGAAATCATCTAAGGGAATGGGACTATGGCCGAGGACAAGTCAACATGGCGGTAACTCTACCTAGAATTTTGGATGTTCCGAGATCTAGGTTCAAGGAGCTCAAACAAAGTTGTGATTGACCGGTTCAACATTGTCAAAGTAAAATCTTTGGTCCCTTTTCGTGATGAAGACAATGTTCAGTAACAAGGATAGAACTTTACACGTTCTTTAATGATTACCTAAGTTTGATGAGGTATTTATCAAATAGTGTCAATCTAAAGGATTACACGTTTAGGAATCACCTATGTAAGTGTGAAGTGGAAGCCGCTTCAATGAGAATTCTGTAAGGCCAATTCTCTACGCACTTATGAAACCAGGCGGTGTTCATGGCTAAAACGAACACAACAATGAGAACCAAAAGACGGTTAAGGGTTGGTTGTGTGACATATGGTTGTCAAGGTATACACTAAAGTTCGACGGTTCAAAGATATCAAATCTACCGATTGACCGAGTATATCCGACATATGTTCACTACGGAAAGTTCAAAGGGAAACCTACTTATCCAGATGCAATTAATCCTTACTTGCAAAATCACATAGCTTTCATCTATGATCTTTCTTGATACAGCCATTCCCATTCATGTGGGGGATTGTTAGACTTTAAGCCATTGGGCTTTAAAGTAGAAGAAGTGTGAATTGGAAATGGAGGGAAATTGAAAATTTGAAGAAGTGAACTTTTGTCTTGCACTTTGTCCCTCATTGGTGAGGGACAACCGCATTTGTGTGCTTATATATAGAATCACTTCTTAAAGCTCTTTAAAGGAGTTGAAGAGAATGAACTCTCGCGCCGTCGTCGTCGCTCGCTCGGCTCGGCTTTGGCTTTGGATTTGGATTTGGATTTGTCAAATGATCGATCGATAAGATTATTTTTTGGACAAAATTTATTTAATTATTTAATAATTAATTAAATGCCAAATCACTTCTGTCGCGACAGGCAGGTTCAGAAAGCCTCTCTGACCGCGGTTCTGCCGCGACCGCGGTAGAACCGCGGCAGGCAACGTATTCTTCTAGAAAGTCACCTTTCCAGACACCTCTTCTGATAATTGCCTATAAATTCTGAGGCAAGGCTCCATTTTCTACACACGAAAAACACTCCAGAACTTCTTTCTTTCTGAATATACTGCACTCTAATTCGCAGTCTCTCTCTCTCTCTCAAATTCGTAAGTGTGATTTTGCTCCGTTCTTTAAGTTCGTTGGTATCCTGCAGTTTGTATTGCCACTGTTGCAGGAAGGTTTATTCCGTTTTATCCTGGGAGGATTTAATCCATTACCTTGGCAACGTGAGGGGGTTAAAATTCCTTAAGGACACACAAGCAAATTGTGGACCCGGAATATTTCTTACACTCTTCTGTTTTTCCAGTTTCTTTTATTTTTCTAACAGTTTTTTTTTCTAAATTTGTGTTTTTACACAGTAACTCTTACAGGATTGGCTTTTGGGGGTCAACGGATGATAGTTAGAGCGAACGAAGAATCGAGCAGGCATATTATGCACTATCTAGTAAAATAAATATAACTTTTTGCTCAGAACTCCATTTTGGCTCTACAATATATGGTTGGAAAGCTAACTCAAAGGGCGACAACTTTCATGTTTCACGTTTTTCCAAATTCGGAACGGAACAGGGTGAAAAATGCGCAATAGCGCGGTCGCGCTAGTTTTAGCGCGCCCAGAAACAGAACACTTGTCAACTAGCGCGCCCAGATGCGCGACCGTGCTAGTTAAGCCCGGGAAAAGTATCCTTTTTTACATTGGAGAAGGTATAATTGTTTGGGCCCAACCCTACTTGGTATATATACATAGGAGAACGTTTTTTAGAGCAATTTTTGACCAAAGAAGAGCACAGAGCCGCCGTGGAGGCCGGGTTTCATCTTTTCTTCCACCAACTTAGTCTTTTTATGTTTCTTTGTATGATTTGTTGTTTTGCTACCATGTCTATGTGGAGCTAAACTTCACGTTCTAGGGTTGTGGTTCTTTCATGACTATTGTTATTTGGATATTGATTCTGATTTCTTAGTTTATCATATTGGTTTATTTATTCAATCTTGCACTTAATTATTTGATTGCTTGATCACCAATTGAATACTATCTACGAATCTAGAATTGAACTCGAAAGTGGGAATTCTAGATTGCATATAGGATTGAGTAGAGCAAGTTCTTGAACCTGGGCCTCGGGGAACGGATTCGCGATTAGGATAGACATATACCTAATTGCCTTGCTTGGTTGATTTACAGGAATTATAAATGCGTTCTTGTTGATTCTAATTCCATAGACATATAGGAGTTAGGTTAGCTTGAATAGGCGAGTAAGAACTCGACAAATTCTTATGAGCAATATTAACCCTGTCAACCAATAAACTAGATAAATTAGTTAGTCAATTCAATTGAAGAATACAATAGGAATGTTAGATAGTCCATAACCCTAGATCGTTTTCATTACATTGATATCATAAAAATCTGCTCTTTTCCTCTGTTTAAAGTTCATTATTTGTTTTTATTTATTTTAATTAGTTTAGAATCAAATACTTCTTGGTTTAATTCTTGTATAGATAATTAGGATAGTCTAATTTAGTTAATAGTTGATCATAAGTCCTCGTGGGTTCGACATCCGACTTTTAGTCACTTTATTACTTGACGACCGCGTATACTTGCGTGTGCGTTTGGCCGCAACACGAGGACTGCTTCAGTCTTCATAAGATAAGAGAACAGAGAGAGGAAGATGAAAGCCGACGAAAATTAGCATAGGCGGAAAAGTTGTAATTTTGTAAAAAATTGAATTAACCGCACCCCCATAGAATTTTAAAAAGGCGAAATACATAAATGGCCCCTCCAAGTTGTCCACAACTGTCATTTGAACACCTCAACAGACCTATTTATCAAGTAGACACCTCAAGCTATTTTTTAATGTGTCTTATGCACACTCGTGCCTGGCAGATCTTATGGGTGAATTACACTCACGGATGACGTGGAAAGTTAACAAATCAAAAGATGACACCCGTAATTTCTTAAAAAAATCTAACTTATTATATTAATATAAAAGGAAAGAGAAACACAATATTAATAAAAAAGCAGAAACCAAATCAGACCCCTCCTCTCCCTTTTTAGTCAGATTTGGGCAAATCTGAAGGTTCCAAGCTGGAACCAACCGATTTAAATGGTGGTCGTCGGTGTTTCCCTTTTTTTCCGACGGATCCGACCAGGTTTGATGGCAAAGCAAACGAGAGGGGACGAGGGAGGAGAGAGAAGTGATTGCCAGCCATCCGGTGACCAACAAACAACATAAAAGACAAAATAATACCCCCCTCTCTCGCCGAATAATACCCATTTCTCTCACCCAAGCTTCTCTTCTTCTTCCCCTGAAACTTTCCATCAAAGATGTAAACTCATATCTCCAAAAATCCTTCTTCTTCTTTTAATATATCCGGAGATAATCTACTTCACCAAGAGTCAGTTGCATGGACCAAATTAAAAGACACGACAAAACAATTGGGTTTCCAACTCCATATCAGCGCACTACTTCCATCGCCATATCCGGCCCTAAATCCCAAAGTGAAATACACTAAGCTGAAGAAATTATTCTCCAGCAAGAATTTTACTATTGGCACTAGTAACAAAAAAGTACTGAAAAAAGTATTACGGTGGGTGGTGACAAATTTGATATTAATGATAATAAAGGTAGCAGCAAAATTATTAATGGAGTTGTTGAAGTGATCAATGTGAGGCAAATTGAATCTGCCGTTGCCGGTAGTGAAGCAGGTAAAATTCCATCGGAGGACGGTGGTTTATGGAAGAGGAGATATTTTCGGAAATTAGAGTATTGTTGTTTTCCTTCTTGAACAACTTTGGGTGAGGGCCACAAATAAAATAATTTAAACTGAAAAGAAAAAGGAAAAGAACGTGATTGAAGTTCTCCCGCGCTCAATTTGTGATGAGATACAACTGATTTGCCATGTCAGCGCAAGGTGTTTACTTGATATACTTCATAAGCATTTGAAGTGTTTAACTGGAAATAGGTACCGTTGTGGTGTTTATTTGATCGTTAGATACAACTTAAATGGACCGTTTATGTATTTCGCCTTTAAAAAATGAGGTATTTCGACCCGCCTCGCCCCGCCCTTCTCCGCACCCGCTTATGTCTAAACCCACCCCTCCTCTAAATGTCGTGATCTTGCAATCGTTGTCAATCTTATGTAATGCATAAATTCAACAACCATAAAAAAATATAATTATGTCACCAGCTACTTGGCTCTAACAAAAGATTTTGGTGATTTGGTCCAAGGTTAAACGCATAGATTGCCTATATTTGTAGATGATGAATGTGATTCATGCTAATATTTTAGTATACTTCAATATTCTCTCCATCTGTGACTCAGTCTTCTGGTTCTGGTGTGCTGGCAATTCACGACTATCATACGTTGAGACATAAACCTGTAACACACGTTAATGAGCTAGATATGTCTGCATTCTATTTACAGTGTATGCTTAGGCTATTTCAGTCTTTTCAGTAGTTGACTCTAATTTTAGCCAAATACCGTCACTGCACGTATTCTTGGTCTACCTGATAGTAGATAATTTAATTTCACCTTTTTTTCCTATCTATATCTGCGTAATGTTCTCTGATGTAGTTTTCGCAGTTGATAAGATAGAACGATGAGTAGAAGGGCATGGCTTAGTGGTCAATAAAATAGTTGAGAATTATGAGGTGGTTCAAATCTCGAGGATAAAAATACTAAGTGAAAGTCTTGGTAGACGGAGTTATCCAATACATGTGCTGATATCCTAAAATTAGTTGAGGTTAGGCGCACACAAATTGACCCCGTACACTACAATTAATAAAAGAAAAAGAAATAGAGCCTTGGATTTAGAAAGAGGGGTCACGACATTTATTTATAGAGTATCTATCTACATACTATATTAAAACACGAAGCCCTTAACGAAATATTGTTCGCTTTTTTTATCCTCTAAAATTAGATTTTATATTGGACAAAATTGTCATTTAATTATTTTTCCTAATTTTTAGGTCTTTAAAATATACTAACATTTTAATTATGTACTTCCTTATTTAAACTATATAAAAAGGTCTAAAATTTAGAACTTCAAGATTTTACCAAAAATCGACAACCTAATTCTTTAGACGTTGAACCAAATACTATTTGACTTTCCATTTAATTATTGTCCACTTTCGGTGTATGTGACTTTCTTTTTAAAAAAAAATTCGTAAGTTGTTTCTTCATTATTTTTTTATTTATTTGGTTCCCAGAATATTATTTTGTTGTGTCAAGACGACTCCTTAATACATCACTATATTATGGCTTATCTATCTCAGCTTAGTCATGTGCCCGAAATTTCATCTTATTTTAGTCGTCTATTATTAGTTTTTTACATTTTAAATTTAATCTTATATGCCATTATTTTTAATCCAATCAATTACGATACAGACCAGTAAAACAAGCAAAAATGAATCAGAATATTTTTGAGTAAGCTTATAAGCATAAACTAATTTGTCTCAATTATTCATCTAATTAATCAATATATTAAGTGAAATACGGAAAAAAATATTTTCTTGTTGATAATCTATCAGACTCAAATTTTTTATTAAATTAATATGACATAGACACATGTATACCAAGCAAGGGCTCATATGTAAAATCGAACAACCTCTTTATTTTTTTAATCGAACATAACTCCCCTAACATTTTTGAACAACGAAGCAACTAATAGAAACAAACTTGAAGAATGAACCACTATACTGGATCCCTAAGCATATGATTAACATTTATTATTTTTAGGAACTTGTAATGTTTTTGTTAATCTTTATTTTATAACAGAGATATGTATTATTTGTGCGATTATTTAAAATATTAATATTTTTTTATATAGGGAACACGCGCAAAGCGAGTACACTAAATCTAGTATTCTTAAACTTCCAAGGGCGGAGCCTTGGGATAGAACAAGGGAAGGAAGGAGGATGACTTTTGGTAATTGGTATGAAGAAACCTTGTATCGAAGTGGTGAATGTTACTTTGGAAAAAATAGAAACTTAAAATTAGCAAAAAACTGAAAATGCATTAAAACTATACAATTAAAAAACAAATGAACAACATAAGAAAATTAATTTAAGTATCTGTATATAATTATGATATGTAACATAATTGTATACTTAGTCAGCTAATTTGATCTTCTAAACTACTTTTTTATTAGTCGAACTTCCCCACCCTGTTGGAACATCATTAGACTTTGTAGGTGTTTAGACAATATTTGTTTGAAACCGAGAAAGAAAAAGTTGAGACGTGAACTTCACTTTTGAGAACAAAGTTGAAAATTTGTATCAGAAACTAGTAGTCGAATTTAAGTAGAAATACACATTCAGACCAATATTTCAACATTTTACTTGAAGTTCAAATACTGGAACTAAACATTTGCAAATAGTCATGTCCAAACAAACATTATCTTGGCTATCACTAATTAGAAATACTGGTTCGACCATCAGTATTTGTAAATAGTGAACTTCAGTATTTGAAAATGCTGAAATATTATTATTATTATTTATTTTTTTTGGGTAAAGAAAAAAATATTATTATTAATCATCCCAACAAACCTTGACTACATTTAGTGACTATACAGACTCAATATTAAAGTATTCCTACCTATACTTTCCATGATCCCACTTTTCCTATACTGCTGTGTTCTATATCTTTCTTCTATACAAATCTTCTATCCATTCCCTATCTCTACTACTTCCTTTCTTGCTGCCATTACTGTCATGCCTTGTTCTGCACTCCTGCTGAATTTGTACACATATTGTTTCTGGTTTAGGCACTTTTTGATGCCATAGTGCTTCATTCCTTGCCTTCCATGTAGAATAGACCAATGCTGCTAGTATTGAATTCACCAGGTTCCTGCAGCTGTAACACTCCTCAAATTTATAAAAGTTTCGAGACACGCTAATTATAGAATTTAATTTATTATTATTATTATTATTATTTTTCTTGCCTATAGTATATATATATATATATATATATATATAGACACACACTTAAATAATTGGATATACAATTAGAGAAATATTAATAATATATTAATAATTTTAGTATTATTAATTATTAATAATGGGTATCATTAATTATTAGTTAAATTTACGAAAAAAAAAGAAGAGGAAAAGCTTTCAAAAGGCTTAAAGCCTTGAACAAATTAGATTAAAAAAAAAGGAGGGGGGGGAGGGGGGCATAAGGCTTAAAAAGCCTTGATACGAACAGACTTCTGTTCTTTCACGTGAAGGCTAAAAAGCCTTATTCTAAATAGAG